>NC_060138.1:1157142981-1157446012 GCF_021461385.2 Schistocerca piceifrons | reverse complement strand
ATTTTTTGGTCTAAGACTGTATCTACAACACATATTGCACGCTGAAGACCCAGAAGTTTTAAAAAAACAAAAGTAGTTTATGAGAGAAACGTTAACCATAGCGTTCGAAGTATTCATAGTATTGTATACGTGTGTGTAAACGCCTTCCAATGCATACTCAAGGAAGACAAGGATACACAGTCTAGCTTCAATATTATAAATACGCCTCCGTTTGTGGATGAACTCAGACTTAGGTTGATAATAATTTTGAATATTTAGCAGCACTGTACCAATTGGTGTTAAACTCGTTTTCAACCAATGATTCCCATAGCTACAGGAGCACTACTTGTGATACCTCTTAGACAAAATACTTAAGCAGTGTTATCAGACGAAAGGATCAACTTGACACAAACTGTGGGAAGTCTGTTTCACAACCTTCGTACCTGGATAATGAGCTTTTTCCTATTTGAGATATCTGTGAACGTTGCTGCTGAAGACGACTTAAGCAGAAACTAAATTCCCTCAGCTTCGATAATGTTTAAAGAAATCGTCTTATCGGCACTAACTCGTGATTTGTGAATTGTTTACCGGCCGCACTCTGCCGTATTTCGCCGGTTGGAAGGCTAAAGCTTACTGACAAATTTCAGACAGAAATTACTGTTACAGTGTACTTATGGAGCCAAATGAGTGGATTGCGTATTTTCCGGTGAGAAAGAGCACTGGCAAACAGTCTTCGCTACATGAGGTTATTTAAGCTGGTGTCACTCTGAGCTAGAATTTATGGTCAGGTCAATGTTTCGGATGCGAGTTTTGCAACTGTGAAATACTTTCCTACATTACAGAAGCGAATATTAAATTTGAACTAATATTGCGAAAATTTTGTACTTGGACAGCTTAGAATGAAAATACTTCTGTTTATTTCAAAGGGAAACAATAGATTTTCTAAAACATTGTCTGTCATACACAACTTGAAACAGGTCATGTCGACCAAATCATGTGGAAGAACTGACAGCGACGTATATCGGAAGGCAGTAAGATCTCTTGCCTTTTGGTTTGTCAGTACTCGATAGCCATTTCTAGGTGCAAGTAAATGACGAAAGGCAGCGCGTTTTTGTCATCAAGTAACGTCTTCGTCAATTACTTTAGTTTTAATGTAATCTAAGAGTAATTGCTGATGTTTGATATTAACATGAAAAGGATTCCGTAGACAGGGAAAGACCCTGTTCTTGGGAAACTACTTCTATATTAACCAAAAGGCATTAAATGATCTTCAAGCACTTGTGTTCCAGCAGCTGTATGAATAAAATGATAGTAATTATACCAGTAATAATCGAATTATCCGGCAACTTCACACTTCACAGTGGATTTTCTAGAACTAAGACATTTGCTGAATTTGTGAAAAATCAAAATGGCTTCACATCCAGCATATGATGCCTAGAAGAGTCTTTACATCCTGCTGACATGAGAATAGCATAATCTCTGCGTCAGAAGCTTGCTTCTACTTAACCATTTAATACACTCAAATTTTTTCCACCGTGATTAATTTTGTAAGCTAAGCACATCTTCCGTTACAGCACACTCCAGGGGCTGGGAAATGTGGCCACAATGGTCTGGTGGAACGAACTCTCACAGGTGCAATGCGTGAGTTCAGGCATTTGCTTTTAAGAGGCACATACAGATTTATTTTACCTCTGGTAACCTCAAGAGAAAGACGTTATAATCCAGAATCAGCATTAAACATCACATTCCTTCATTACCAACTGGGCAGAGCCAGTTTGCGTTGGGAAATGACATAGCGGAAGTCATTGTAAACAGAAATACAGTCGCCAGTAAGCTTACTTACATTAGCCAATTTTATTTTATTTGATGAACCGATAGCCATTTATAGGGACAGGGCTTGATTGAACTAGAGACGTTGGAAAATTTGGTGCTGGACTGTGATTCGCATTCGTATCTCCTCTTTCGAGGATCTGAATCTCTCGGAAGAGTATAGTTCAATCATTTCGTTCCTTTCCCCAAGACTGCAGTCTTCTCTAGGTCTCCTCCAAAGGTAAATATGTGGATCCCAATCCTGATCCAGTACAAAAATATTCATAATTTCATTTCCAGCTCTATCAAGAGCACACCCACCTGCTACTGAAATTTAACGCGCATTTTTAATGTCTGTTCATGTGTTGCCAACAATCGCAACAGGTGTCGTTATTTCTGGTCAAACACGCACACATCTTACTGTTCGTGAGTAAGAAACTGATACTTAAGCTACATTCGTGGATGCACGGTAGGTGTGCAGTTCGATTGTCTCTTAGGCACAACCGTTTGCATCCTTATTTTAGATTCAGACACCTAGCGGCTCGTAAGAAAAACCGATATGTAACATTTTATTTTTCTTACTTAACAATCCGATTACGTGTTGGGTTTGTATCTCCGTCACAGAACTTAACATCATGCACTTCATCTTTAAATGCATGCACACTTTATTACTTCAGAATGGAGGTATATCAGACATCTTTCATGGTTAGATAACAGGGACGAAAGGGTCATGATAGGAGTTACGGTTTATTACAAAACTTGTCGTCTTTTATTTTCAAGTTTAGATTTGGTTACTGGTATTGGCAAAAATTTCGGTAATTCACGACTCTTTATGGCTAGACATCAATATTATGTGATTAGATTAGATTACATTACATTAGATTACTTCTTGTTCCATAGATCATGAATACGACATTGCGTAATGATGTGGAACGTGTCATTACAATGAAAGATTTCTTTAAATACCATGATACAATTTCTTTACAACAATTTTTTACACTCTCATTCTTTTTTATCTCTCTCTCTCACACACACACACACACACTCACCCACACACTCACACACACACTCACTCACACTCACACACACACACACACACACACACACACACACATATATATATATATGTATATATATATATATATATATATATATATATATATATAAACATTCTTTTTTATTTTTATTTGTTTGCTGTGCTGGACTATCGGAGGGGCACGAAACCGCCTGTGAATGAGTTTCTTAGTTTTGAGTACACTTACTAAAGAAATATAAAAACAACAATGAGAGTTACTTATTTATGATGCTTAGTTTGCAGTCAGTTCTGAGTATTATTAGTAACTACGCTCCAGTCCCTAAACCTAGATACAGTAAGCGAGTCAGACGCATTACGTATTCCAGGCCGTAGCAGCCGCGACTTGGAGACACCAGCTATGGTCACTTCCCAGCCCGCTGTAGGATCACATCGGTTCGTCTTCTTCCTGCTGGTACTGTAACTGAGATTTGGCAACAAGGCAACGTATGTTTGGCAACTCTGTGATCGACGAGTTACTTCCTGGTGTGCACGGAATTTAACCTCAAAGTTAACTTGATTTTACCTGTCATTTCCATTGAATATTCTGAGTTATTATCGCTTCAAGGGTAACAAAAGATAGTAAATTTACGGTTTTCAACCCAGGAAAATCGTTGCAGGTGGAAATCGCATCTAATCTCGACCTTTAAATAGCGGTTTACGAGTTCTAGGAACTATTGCCGTCGTAAGAGGAATCTCACACCCATACCCCTTCGCCAGCTCTGTGGTAACGTGCTGACCTGCGAAAAAGCGTCTGTTATGGTTTGCAGTTCCAGGCTCATTGACTGCAACGTTTTGATCCCTTCTGTGAAAGAGCTACAAGGAGTCGGATCAAACATCAATAAGGAAATCGCAAGAAAACACGTTCGGCTCATAGTGCAATGTTGAAAAACTTACAATGTTGCACAACAGGCAACGCCTCTTTCCGCTGCTGACAAGCGAATTTTTGGTTTCTAGGAATACGTAACTGTATTTATGAAATGCCACATTTGCATACCTCTTGAGTACGACACAGCATACCAATGAAACACGGACCCAATCAAAATCTAAGTGAGTAGTATTTTACTAATTCGTGTCGATAGAGGCACATTTGTGTACAGATACTCGGTTTTATTAAAACATAATTTCGTCGTAAGGTTATCGTGGTCAGTTTTATTTCATTTCTTATATTACAGTGCACAATTTTCGTAAGGTTTCCTTTAGTGTTGTTAAAAAAATAGTAAACATGAGAGAGAAATTAAGCATCAACGATATATGCGAATTCTCTGATGTTATCTATGACAATATGACAATGCACGTGCAGTTTATTGATTACATGCATGTAGAAAACTTGTTCTGAGTTAAAGCTGTCAAACAAAGTTTTTAGAAGAATAAAATCTCACTACCACACGACAGCTAATGTAGAAAATGCTTTTCTGACATATTACGGCACGATGCGCTCTCCCTACACATCTTCGAGATGCATCTGCTGCCTGCTGTCTATTAAACCTGAACAGAACAAAATGTCACAGTAGTTAGCCCTTTTTCCACATGCGACTACTTTGGGTTGAGAAGTGTAGGGAAGTATGTTCAAAGTTCCATTAGATTGACAACTTCAGCAGACAGCAGAATTGCGTTTTAAAAAATGTAGCACTGAATGTATTCCAACTCGCGACATCTTATCTATGCTACTAGCTGACACGTAGCTACAATAGCTCCAGAGCTCGACAACTATTCCTCCAGAACTTTTTGATTCCACAGCACTGTGAGATTATGCATATGGCCAGGTCTTGACTTCTGAGAGACAAACAGTTACAGCTTTTCTTTTTTTTTTTCACTGAACGACGTTTTCTACAAACAGATAGCGCAATAGAATAGCTCAAGTGGAAAGGAACACTTCCTATTTAAACTTCTGCATCCTACACTGTTGGCAGTTCTGTGTAGGTGGCAGTTACGTGATTTTATTTCGGTGATTACAAAATATAGAGTGGAATGTAAGCACTGGATAGCCGAGGCAGCTAGTTCATGGTGATTCGGTCAACCAAGTAAATGAATTTACTGAACAAGGTGCAAATTACTACAGGACGCCTGTGTGTCAGAATTCTCATCCAGTGTGGCGCAACGGCGTTACGATAGAAAAATGAGAGAAGAGGATTTCGTGGTCTGTTGAACGGATGGTAGGTTGTTATACCTATGGTCTGGGTTGGATTCCCACTTCTGTCAATGATTTTAGATAGGGAGAGACAGAGTCCATTCTCTCCTGGCTACACCAAGTGAAGAAGGTGTAATGGCAGTGTGGTCTGAAAATTCACATTAAAGATGATTTTCCTTCTCTACCAAGTAGACGGTAGGTTGAACCACAATAAAGTCTGGAGTGGCGACATGTAGAAACTCCATCACCAGTAACCTTTCTTATACTAGTTATTTATATCAAGTGACGAAACAAACGCTAAGTATGGTCACAGGACATTTATTCCATCTTTTATCTGAGCTTCTGTATGTCGATAAGATTGGTTCTGAACTGGGAATGCAACTCAGACCGCCCTTAACGCGGAATTTGATCCCTTCGTGACAATACAGCTCGGCTACAATTTGTTGTTTATTGAAAACCAAAGATTCCTTAACATCTCCACATATTACGCGTGAATGGGATCGAATCCTGGCCCGGCACTAAAGATTTAATTATGTATTATCAAGCTCTAGCTTGAGAACACCTATCTGCTGGTGGATAAGAATTTTGATTTTTAATGTTTTTTCATTCGTTGTCAACACTAACGATATCTGACGTTTTTAACTCCCAGTGAGACACAGAACTATTTGCGAGATGACTGTAAGTTCAAGATGTTATTCTGAGCAGCTGGTGGAGAAAAATTCGGTAGCTGACGTCTCTTTGTGTGTAGTCAACAACGATATGTGTGGGGCCCTATTCCCAGTGAGCGCTGAACTCTTCGTCATATTATTTCTAGTTCAGACATGCTCACATATCACTGCTGGCGCAACAAACCCATATTTAACGTTCGTTTTCTCTAGAATATAACAGCGATAGGTGCCGGGTAGGAGTCCTGGGAAGGAAAAAATTAATGTTTCGTCTCGTCATTTCAGTTAAAACATCTAGCTACTGCCCCGAAAATCCGATATGTCACATTTGACTGTGCTTCGATAGTAATCCGATTAGGTTCTGGGTTTGAATCCGTGTCCAATACAAAGCTTCACCTCACGGCATTTCAAGTAAGTTACTTGTGAAGACGCTATATTTAACATCTCTCGTAGTTCGTTAACAGGGACAATAGATGATGGGTAGGAATTCGCGTCTGTTAAACATGTTTGCGTTATGCAATTTAAAGTTGATATTTGCTAACTGATACTGTCTAAAATCGAGGTATATCACTCTCTGTATGCTTAATCAGCAATGACTGTTAGTTTCCGTCAGTAACGAAATCTTTGCTTAGTCTGCATGAGCTGGGTTTGAATCCATATGCGGAACAAGACGGTTCGTCGTGTCATTTGAAGTTCATACATATTCTCAACTAGTTGCTCGTGAATAACTTAAATTTTTAACGTCATTTTGTGTTAAATAATAAGTACGGTATGTTACTTTGAAGAGGAAATCACGAATACGACGAACTTACTACGTGCATTACCAATCTTACGTAATAATGAGAGTGGTAACATTTCAGGTATGTCATTTATTGTAAATAATGTGAGCTTACAAGCCTTAAGGACAGTCTTATCTGTGATAAGGTGTTCCCTGATATTTGTAGTACCGTGGTATTACTTTACATCTTGAGTTATTGCGGTACAGAGCAGTGTTTTCTAGTGGTGACTTGTTGGAACCATTTTCAATAGTCAAACGACTGTACCAAGGAGCGATTAGAGGACCTGCTAGACAGCTTTTTTTGAATAGGACAATGTTCCTGTCCAATAATTTTTAGATTAGTTACAATAAGCTTAAGCTGCAAGAGAACTCGCTTGTATTTTTCACTATGTCGTCTGTTGTCGGTTTGAAGGCCTTACATTCCAACGGCAACTTAGTGCAACTCCACCGAGGGCTGTCTGGAGTAGGGTGAAGATAGCAATGTGAAAGTTGCAAGCTGTCGGAGACGATCTTCATATTCCTAATGCGATTGGGCCATCGTATACTCTTGACGACGTTTAGCACCTGTGCGGTCAGTCAACCAACTTCAGAATTCATGTTGAGTAATCCTGCTAAATTCCCATTATATTGTCTTTTTATATTGATGAGTAATATGGATAGTCGTCACGTTCATGTGCCATCTACAACGCAAATTTAATGTTACTATCCTAGGAACTAACCTGCAATACGTTTTGTATTTCTTAATCGGAACTATCTGCATTAACCGTCATCAGAGCAATGTCAGGGAACAGAATGCAGCAGTGCCTTGGTACCTACTTGGGGACCTGCTTGAGTCGTGTTCT
Organism: Schistocerca piceifrons; assembly: GCF_021461385.2. NCBI lineage: Eukaryota > Metazoa > Arthropoda > Insecta > Orthoptera > Acrididae > Schistocerca > Schistocerca piceifrons. Next base: position 1,157,438,736 of record NC_060138.1, on the reverse strand, counting down.
AAGGAAAGGGTAGTTGCTGGTTCACATTATATTACACTAGCGAGAAGTAACGACTTTTTCTTTTCTCTGCAAACATGCCGAACTAAATTCAGTAACTAAATGCTAAGAATATATTTGCATTGTGCCAACTCAAAGATCAATAGATATGGATATAGATATAGATTTTTATATTTAAAGCCATCCTCGTTCTGCGTTGGAATAAACATTATTCATTATTTGATTGTTCTTGTTACGATTGTTATTGTCATTCTCTCACTCGCAAGAGTTTGCACATTCCTATTTGGTATCGATGCACATGAAGAGTGGCTATGAAAGAAGGGAATACTGAATGTTACGTCATGCAGAATACACTCATTTACTTCTGCTCCTTGTGATCAACGCTACAGAAGAAGTGAGATACATAAAGTTGACAGTGTGAGGACAGACATGTTGGCACAACTCTGCAACTACACAGAGTTACCAGATAAAATGGTGCTGCGGAATCGAAAGTGTAGTACGGACTTTGCCACATTAGCCGACAGCTGCTAATTTCGGACCATGACCGTGGATTACACTTCGGTCAGTGCTGGTTAGAGTGTTGCAACTGTAAATGGAAGGCTTTGTTTGACAGTCCTGTGCTGACGCTGTCTGAATAAATTATGCCATTGGATAAAAAGCGGTTTAGTTTTGAGACCTAACCCAGAAGGGGAGAAGGCACAGTGGTCTGCTTCAGGAATTCCAAGCAATAAAACACAAAAAGCAACCCAGGAAAGGTTCGAACATCTACTTTCATGCAGAGACATGCATTTGGAATCTGTTCATCGTTACGGGGTCAAACAAGAGGGTAACATTACTGAAACAGTGATCAGGCTACTTAGTATATAAGAGAGCATACAGATTTCAAGGAGGAAACGTATGATGACGCAGACTTCCTCGTTATCAATATGTGCGGCATATCTTTCGTGTTATCGAAAGTAAAATCCCGCTTTAACTCTTCTTACGTCTCAAATGAAATGAATGCCATGAGGAATCGAATATTTGTTGACTGCGTCTCTCCTTGCTTCCATCCGTACCAACATATTTCTTCATTCTCGTGGTAATCATGACATTCTTTTTGTATGCTGCAAAAGATTGCACGTGGACAAATTCGACATCGAGGTGCAAAGCGTTTGGTATCTTACATTATATTCAATTCGAATAAGCTTCAGATGTATTTTTACTTCGTTTGTATTTTTAGATGATTATGAACGTTACGGAAAATTATCTCACATGCTTAATGTTGAATGAGGAACATTGAATGACCCGTTTTGCTATCCCTACGTTGAAATGATATAATGTCGGCGCCAACAGCCTTCTTCCACGCCGGAAGCTGAAACTTGTATTAATCTGGATTAATGATAATTGAATGTCTCAAATGTAGACATAGCCCACAAGGCGACGTCAGAAACCATTAGGGGAGTACGCCGCATAAAAACCAAACGTGCGCGCGCGTCTCCACTCTGAAGGACCGTATCGGAGAATCACGGCAAGCATTTCGCTGAAGAGCTGCCTCGTAAGAGAACCGAAAAATGGCAGCGTCGTAGCAAAAATTTGTCAACACTCTGATAGTGCATTTACTTCCGGGTGTAGGCCGGCGTTACCTCGCTAAATTCACTTGACATTCGTTTTCCACATCGAAGACTCGTACGATAGAATCCAGTGTAAGATGAGACACTTAGAAAGTATAATTAATTTCTGGACTCCAAGAACGGCGTTTTTCACATAAGTAACACCTGGTTGTGTGTTTTAAGGTTGCGTTTTGAGGCTCAGGCAACATCACAGTGACTATAGTCCGTCTGTGGTCGCCAGTGTGTCGTTATCTCAGAGGTTATTCGTCATATTGTGGCTTTTCTAACGCGGGACATTCTGAATCGGAATACTCCCCTTTCATTATTAGTTCCGGGACGTGACTATTTTCCTCGGACAAAGACCAATGCTCTGAATCGGATTCGCGGACATGCCATTCACTACCTAGTTGGACAAACTGTAGACTCTGTACTCGATTTTTGGACATACCTCAACGACCGTCATTATGTCGTTGTCCGCCACCCAAAATACAGACAAATTTTCTCGAACTTCCTTGACAGTGCTTTTCACGACCCGCCTCGCAGCTGGAATGTGTTAAGCCAAGAGTGAAGAAGGTTTCCAGTTTGAACCAATGAACATTTCTGACCTACTGAACGGAACACACCAATTTCGAGAAGACGTGACTCAACATATTACCAGCGGGGCGCAGAAGGCGTCTGATCAATTACAAACAAAACAAAAATCAAAATAAAAATAAAATTCAGAAAAACGAAGATTTTGTTTTGTTTGTAATGATAGCCCTAACCTTTAATTCCCATATTTGCCCTGGTATATAGGCAGCTCTTGGGGTAGGTTTAGTCAGGTGCCAACGCCTGAAGTGGACCAGATTTTTTTTTTTTTTTGTTATAGGATGAAAAGTGGCGGTGGCACTTAGTTTCTTTTTTTATTGCCATTTTCCTAAGGGGCTTTAAAGTAAGAGAGAAAAAAAGGGGTAATCGTCAAAAAAAGTAAAAGAAAAAAAGCAAAAAAAAAAAAAGAGGTTCCCTTGTGCGCTGCGGTGGTCGTACTGTATGACATAGCAGTCCCAATCTCGGTGGAAGCCGATGACTACAACCTTTCATTTTCCATTTTAATTAATGGAGTTGCAAACGGCTAGTAAAAATTCTTTATACGAAATCTGAAGAATGCCTTTAAACATCAATCTTCGTCCGATTCGACTTAGTAAATTAAGTTAATATCATGGATGTCTGCTTTGCAAATGCCAAGGTGCTTCACTGTAAAATAGATCCTGAAAAGATTCAAAGCGACTGTCAACGATATAAATTTGAGTTTTATTCGTCATATAGGTCTAACATGTCAGAAGGTTGATTATGAAGTGCACATGTTGATTAATATAGTTACCCTCTTCTAAATTTTTGCAATAGCATTTAACTGTAGACGTTTTCTAACACCGGCGTTAGAAATTCCTTTCCGTTCTCTGAAACCTCCAAAACGAAACATTTTTCTGGTCTAAATCTGATGACCTTAACTATCACTTCCGATCAACATTAAATACTTCATGAACCCATACATGGAACTCCAAATGTGCAGTGTTCCTGCACTGCTACAGAGCATGCATTGCAAGGTATTCACACAGTTTATCGCATAGAGTTACCATAAGGAATGAAACAAGAACTGTAATACACTTTACACCACAGACGCTCACCCCGGCTTGACGAAAACATCCGAACATTGACCAAAAGTTGCACCAATAATTGAGTTTGAAAGGAAAAGAAACGAGGTATGAAGCATTTATAAAATCATCGAATGTAGCGAGGTGGTTTAATTTCGTCCCAGTCTATAAAATTAATTTCTGGCCATACTCAGCTCTTGCCGATTAATGTAATTTAATACCCGCCTACTAATCAGAGCGTCCGTCTCCGTTGCTTTTGAGCGTGAATGGAAATCGTAGAAATTTTCTGTGGAGCAACATTTAATAATAAAGCGTTTTAAATGATCAAAAGCGATGAGCGGGAGCAGGCGCTTTCGATGAAGAACGGGGGAGTGCAGCGCCGCTGCTGTCGCCACGGCCGCTGCCGGTAGCCAGCAAATGGATCCCGGAGCTTTGCCGCATACGGCGTCCAGAGGAGGACAGTCTGCAGGAAATCTGCCGCAAAATCGTTACTGGATAAAATTTTGATATCGGTGTGTCAGAAAGCGAAATTGATTGAATCTGCGCTACCATTACATTCACGTCTTCAGCATTCAGACAGAAGAGGCTATAAAAATATGTTATGCCAGCTGCTCTCGATCCACGGACATTACAAACAGAACCAACGCACGCTACCGCTAGACCACAGGCGTAATCAGCCTGGTGTTTCTCTATCGCGGGACAAGTTTTCCTCCAGGAAGCGCCGCAGTCTACAGTGTTGCCAGATTGTGCAGATAACCGGACTTAGAGAATTAGCGAGTTGGCCAGATTTTTTGTCCCATGTCGCGATCGGCGCGGACTTAGCCTCTGAAGCGGCCGGCCGCCGGTCGAGTTTTATGTCAAAGAGTGTACATCCTCAGAAATTTCTTCCTCAAATTAAGGCCGGTATTTGATATTAGTAAACTTCTCCTGGCCAGAAATGCCTTTTTTGCCATAGCGAGTCTGCTTTTGATGTCCTCCTTGCTCCGTCCATCATTGGTTGTGTTACTGCCTAAGTAGCAGAATTCCTTAACTTCATTGTCTTCGTGACCATCAATCCTGATATTAAGTTTCTCGCTGTTCTCATTTCTACGACTTCTCATTACCTTCGTCTTTCTCCGATTTACTCTCAAACCATACTGTGTACTCATTAGACTGTTCATTCCGTTCAGCAGATCATTTAATTCTTCTTCACTTTCACTCAGGATAACAATGTCATCAGCGAATCGTATCATTGATATCCTTACACCTTGTATTTTAATTCCACTCCTGAACATTTCTTTTATTTCCATCATTGCTTCTTCGATGTACAGATTGAAGAGTAAGGGCAAAAGGCTACAGCCTTGTCTTACACCCTTCTTAATACGAGCACTTCGTTCTTGATCGTCCACTCTTATTATTCCCTCTTGGTTGTGGTACATATTGTATATGACCCGTCCCTCCCTATAGCTTACCCCTACTTTTTTCAGAATCTCGATCAGCTTGCACCATTTTATATTGTCGAACGCTTTTTCCAGGTCGACAAATCCTATGAAAGTGTCTTGATTTTTCTTTAGCCTTGCTTCCATTATTAGCCGTAACGTCAGAATTGCCTCTCTCGTCCCTTTACTTTTCCTAAAGCCAAACTGATCGTCACCTAGCGCATTCTCAATTTTCTTTTCCATTCTTTTGTATATTATTCTTGTAAGCAGCTTCGATGCATGAGCTGTTAAGCTGATTGTGCGATAATTCTCGCACTTGTCAGCTCTTGCCGTCTTCAGAATTGTGTGGATGATGCTTTTCCGAAAGTCAGATGGTATGTCGCCAGACTCATATATTCTACACACCAACGTGAATAGTCGTTTTGTTGCCACTTCCCCCAATGGTTATAAGGGATATTCCTCGGATGTGGATCTAGCTATTGTTTGGTATTTTCTGCACAATGGAATAGCTGTAATATGTTGAAAATTCGAAGCCAACAGGCGATTTTATAGATTATTCGTACATCAAGAGCCGTTAGTACAGTTAGGCGCCATGTCGCCTGCCACCAATCTTAGCTACTGCTTCAGAAACATCATACATTCATGAAGTGACGTAAGATCTAGATATTTTATAACTAGAAGGGTAATATACTGCCGAGCGTAGTTGGAATTTTATTGCAGTAGTAACACTGGTTTCGTGCTTATTGTCCCGTAAATAATTTTCCTACGTCATTATCCAAGTAGTATCCACCCTAACCTTTTGTACGAACCGAGATAATCAGAAAATGAACTGAAAATTAAGTGAACATTAATTTATTAGATTATCAGAACATAGTATTTACGCATTTTGAACAATTACGTAATAATGAAATTTTCGGTTGTAGTACGAATAATGTCAGAAATAGAATGATGCACAAACCAGTGTTAATCCATTTTCTAAAATTGGAGAAACTTTCATAATAAACAATTGGTAGTAAAACTTTACGTAACTTGGACACTGAATTTCACTGTCAAAGCACAGTTCTAATTTATAGCTTGTGGCATAATTTGTAACTTTTATTACAAAGAAATATCAAAGTACCTGCTAAATTCAATCTTTCTGCTTTGTACGACAGTCAGTATTACGGTAAGTAACGTAACAAAGAAGGTTCTGTCCACAGACAGTGAAAAATCTTACTTTAACTGATCTTTGAAAATTAACATATGTTGTATGTGTTTGCTATTTTATTATTATCTGACTACTGTGACATGTGTGGTGTGAAGTACTTGGAAACGTGCGATAGTTACTGTTCCTACGTCTTGACGCCAATAACTATTCTTACGTAACATTGCTTCCGAATATAAAGTTCAGTTTCAATTTAATTATTCTTGTTCCGCTGAGGAACTGGCAACAGTTGGTTATTTCATTAATGACATACTTTGAAAACCTTTCTTCCAAATTTTCCCATGAATACTGTTAATTGAAAAACTAGTTCACATAATTAAAAATATATATAGTTAACCGAACTTTGTTTCTAATCGTCATTGCTAAAACACTGAGGAGTGCTGATTCGGTTATAACGTCATCTAATTCTCTCGGTTTTGCATTATTCTTCGAGTAGATGCCTTTTCCCGACGGATTAGGGACTTTAGGTACACGGTCGTATAGAAAAGCCCATTTAGCTGCAGACGCAGGTGGGTTATATCATCTCATTTGAAATGGTTTATCTGCCTTGGGTAGCTTTTGTAGTATACTGCTTTGGTGACTGTACTCTGCCCTGCGCACATTTGGTATTCAATTCTTCATGTGATGACAAACATCAAGTCTGTGTGTTACACACCAGTAATATAGCACCACTGCGCATTCTCTTGCCCTGCATCCAGCTTGTCCAGCTAAAATCGAATCAAGTTCCACACAAGTCGGATTTTTTTGACATTTATAACACTTCATGATGTGACAAGTCTGAAACATAAATCTCTCCATAATCAATAAGAACTGTTTGTGGGAATCTGGAAAGGCAAGAACTAGAATAGATGTTTAGAAACAGCACTTCGAAATTTGATCTCTTTCGACAATAATTGTGTGAGATGTCTGGCACTTTCAGCTATGTTTGGGACGTGCTTGCAATAAAAATTGGTAAAACCTATGTACGACTGCAATTCCTGTACTGCAACGGATGTTTTTTTATGGCACCAACACTTCATGGATTGGTGCAAATCTCCTTTCAGCTGATAATATGGCGCAAGTAATGGACATCTTGCAAAATGAAATGTCACTTTCCAGATAAAGGTTAATTGTGCAGTACATAGATGATTGAAAATTTCTCATTAATGCGGTGTATGGTGCTGGATCTCGTTATTTCACCTAAACATGTCATTTATTGCTTCAGTTTTGATCATCACAATACATTATGTACTGATCGCTGGAAAGTATCTGATGCGTTATTCAGCCCAAAAGGTATGGAGCAATATTGACAATAATCAGAATGTGTTGGTAATGCTGTTTTTGGACGATCTTCAGGATCTGCCTCTAATAGATGGCCTCCACTTCATAAGACCACAGCTGTAAAATATCGACATTGGCCCATATTATCTAATGTTTCTGTTACATATGGGATCAGGCATGCATTTGATACCCTGATTTCAGTAGCAGTAAACACAACAGAACCAGTATGCTTTGCTGCCATCTTGTGATCATTTCAGTACAGTGATGACAGTTGTTTCTACGATTCCATTTTGAAACTGTTAATAAATAACGTGTCCCATGGCATGTTGTTTGGTTTGAGGTACTCAGTATGGTTTCTTATAAACAGGCACATCAGTTCCCGTAGGAGCTAGTGGAATGACAGGAAATGGAACAGGGGCATAAAACAATCCAGTCCATTATTCTGTAAGACTTTCCATGTCCACCTCATCGTGTCCATCTAGATTGGCTACTTTGTACCTCAGTGTGGTGTAGTTAACAGACAATCCCAATCCAACTAGTCTTCATCTAGTGCTTCAAAATTTGGTTTCAGGGTACTCCTTGGTAGCTGTATCTCATCTGGGCTAAAGTAATAAATACTAAAAGACACTACTATACATCCTTGAATTTCCCATACAGAGAACAAGTTATGTCATGCAAAACATTTCACTTTGTCCAACTCTTAATTTGCGCTGACGTTGCAACAGCGCACAAGGAATTCACCAGAAGATCAGATCATATGACATTCCACTTTCCAGTACCTTTCTCTACAAGATCCCTCGGGTTGATTTCATGGGACTTTACACACAATTCAGATGGCCGCCCCTGGCATAGAGGTGAACCGTGTGACAGTGATGTTAGTCTTACTGTAGAGCCAAGATGAAGCAATACTGCATCCAGTTAAACTACATGCCGTTCCAAGTCTACTTTGGAGCGATGTGCAATCATGAAATGTAAACTGAGAATGGTCTCATAGATACTGCTGACCATGGGAAGAACTTCTGTGTCAAACCTGAAGTTACATTCTGTCACCTAGAAATCTACTACCATTGAACCGCAGATCTACGTGATCCCCACCTACGCAGCTAGATTCCCAGTGTGGCAGGCCTAGTACCTTAAAAAATTCACAAAGCTTTACTTTTACGTAAACAGTAATAAAAAAGGTGTGCCATTGACTTTGCGTTTGTGCTGACTCTCATTGGGAGCATTATATAATGGACACACCATCCTCTGCTCCATTTCACTGCGAGGTGCCAGTCTTACATACCTTTGTGAATTTCTGCCCTTACTGTTCGGCTCGGAATGTCCAAACCATTCACATATCAGGCACTGCTTTTCTCTGCAATTATGCTTCATTTTCCTTAAATGTCCACATCTAAAACATTTACACCTATATTAAAATAGACCCTCTTCTCCCGAGGATTGGTGACTTCATCAGTTCTGGCTAGCACTAATGCTTTTTCTAATGCTTCGTTTAGAGTCTTTGGCAATTCCATCCGAACTCTTCGAGTCACTTCTGGATGTAACCCGCATAAAACCGTACCACCTGTTCTCTGTTCTGCTTCCTGAAAGATGACTTTGTGAGCTGATTCGTTTCGTAAACACTGTCTATGGAACTCTCTATTGATACCCATGTTTTTGATACATAAAGGACACTGTTAAATTGCTCACGGTAATAGATCGCTGTATTCTTCCTCCTGTATGTCTACCAACCCTTTCCTGAAGGCATTGGACAACTGTAGTTCCCTTTACTTTTTATGGAACATTACATACATCCTCGCATCCCCTGCTAGTTTTACCTTGACTAAACTCGAAATTTGCTCATTTCTCCAATTTCCCAACCTAGCAGCTGTGTCCAAATTATTCAAAACTAAGAAGATATCCTGCCCTGACTTACCCATAAATGTTGTAACCAAGCGGAGATGTTGACATCCATGATATGTGCGCAACGAAGCTTCTGTTCACTCCTTTCCTCCCTTAGTTGCCCTAATTCTGCCTGTAACTGACCTGGTTGCTTTATTAACGGCTTAATAGCGTTCTGAGCTGAAACTTGTTGTCCTTATTACCTCCTTACAACCAACACAAGTATCAGCATACCCAAAAAATGAAAGGACGAAGAAAGGATTAGATGGTTCAAATGGCTCTGAGCACTATGGGACTTAACATCTGCGGTCATCAGTCCCCTAGAACTTAGAACTACTTAAACCTAACTAACCTAAGCACATCACACACATCCATGCCCGAGACAGGATTCGTATCTGTGACCGTAGCAGTCGCGCGGTTCCGGACTGAAGCGCCTAGAACCGCTCGGCCACAACGGCCGGCAAAGGATTAGAAAAGAACCATACAGACTCAAATATGTCTGCTGCCGCAGATCTAAGGTTCCGGCTGCTATCTTCTTCTTCACTGTGTCCATTCTCAGAAGTAGGTTTGTTTACAGTCACTAGAGGGCTGCGCGAAAAATATGACGACGTCTCACCCTGTAGCGACGGCCTCCAGCTACTGGATGCGCTTTCTGCAGCTGTTCTGTTGCTGCTCTGCATAGTCAAGTTTCTATACTTCCTGGCCGTAGCGAGGGTGGCTGGTGGAGGCGTCTACTGGAAACTTCGCGATACGCCATGCTCCTGTGGTCAGTACACATTGGTCTTTTTTTGCTACCGATAAATGCAGTGATGGTTGGATCCTCACGTCAGTGTAGCTGGGAGGAGTGGCACACAACGTCACACCACTGTCCAGCTGTTCAATGACGACGGAGTGGTTTGCGGGTCCTTAATTATTACTTATCCGTGCCGATTTCTACTGTTTACAACGGCTAGTATGTCGCACTGGATCTTCTGGGAAATGTCGGTAATCCCCGGCTGTCGCAGTTGGGTTGCAGTAATCTGCTGGCTGCGTTATGCATCGGCGGCAAGTGTGGTCTTTCGTCGTAGAAACTTTGTGGAGCCTCTGATCATGCAGTCCCCTTGCCGGCTGCGACCGACATGGCAGTAGCCTATTTTCGACAGTTCTTTCCTCTGCTTGTTCCAAGACTCTTTTATAGAGTGTTACCTAGAAAGTAACTCAGTGAATCTTTTATCACTGTGCGGCTGATCCCGGCGAAGGTTCGGGTCCTCCCTGAGGCATGGGTGTGCGTGTTTGTCTTTAGGATAATTTAGGTTAAGGGACTGATGACCTTAGCAGTTAAGTCTCATAAGATTTCACACAGATTTGAACAACATATTTCTTCCTCAGGAATTCTTTTTTGAACAAAATGAGAACTACACACACCAAAAACTTGTATTTTATTTACACACCCTTTTTTCCATGCAATCTCCATCCCGTTCTGTGGCCTTCCTACACCACGAAACAAGGGTGTGTATGCCCTGTCCGTACCAATTCTTATCCTGGCGGCGGAACCAGTACTTCACTGTGTGAATCACGTCCTCATCGTCCTCAAAATATCTTCCACGAATGGCATCCTTTAACGGCCCAAATAAGTGGGAGTCCGTGGAAGCTAGGTCAGGTGTATCAGGTGTGACAGCCGTGAATGGTCTCCCTGACCGCAGCAAATCGTGGAGCACAGCCGAACAGCCATCTGATGACCTCACCCTCCGCGCTCAGCGACTAACTGTACTTCCGTCGACAGCAGATACTACACAGACCTTGCACAAGCGTTTGTGAATATGCTACACGTTTCTTTCTCTGTAGTGAGAAATTCAATTGCGGAACGTTGTTTGTAACGTACGTCACCTACAGACGCCATTTTGAAAGAGTTCTGCAGCTACGCTATCTGTATGAAGTGACGGAAACTTGGCGCACTCACTCAGATGTCTTCAAATAATACATATGTAACGTTTCGCATTCGCAGCATTGTTTTCGGCTGGGAAAAAAACGCAGTGCGTTACTTTCTGGGCAACCCTTGTTTAAAAACCGAGTCATAGAAGAAGAAATGATGGAAACACAAGCAAGCTTCGGATGCAGAATTTAAATGCAGTTTAAAAGAATAACAAAGATGCAATTGCCGACGACGTCGGTATCCTCAAATGAAGTGCAGAAGAGTTACATAATCTGCAGAGTGGAAAGAAGTCTAATGACAGCATAGGGCTAATATGGATTGGGAATAAAACGAAGAAAGACGAGTACTGAGAAAAAGTAAAAATGAGGTTAGCAGTAAACTTAACATCACAATTGTTGACCATAAAGTAGACTAAGTTAAAGCATTCTGCTGCCTTGTAAACAAAATAATGCTTAACGGATGAAGCAAGGAGGACGCAGATCGCAGTCTTGCCCAGACAGAGAGGGGTCTCCTGGAAAAAAAGAAGTCTGCTAGTTTCAAAGATTGAGCTAAATTTGAGGAAGATATTTGTGAGAACGTCAGGAGCTCGTGGTCTCGCGGTAGTGTTCTTGCTTTCCGAGCACGGTGTTGTTTGTCGTCTTCATCATCATCATTCACCCCATTACGGTCGGAGGAAGGCAATGGCAAACCACCTCCACCAGGAACTTGCCTAGTACGGCGGTGCGGGTCTCCCGCATCGTCCCCTACGCTCTGTTGCGGAGTATGGAACTTCTTCAGCATCATCACCATTTATGAGAACGTACATTTAACCACGGCACTGCATGATGGTGAATCGTGGCTAGTGGGAAAACTGGAGCAGAAGAGAATCGGAGAGTTTGAGATGTGGCGTCGAAAATCAGTTTTACTGATAATGTGATGAATGAAGGGTTTCTTTGTAGAATCGACGAAGAAAGCAAAATAGGGAATACACAAACAAGAAAAAAGCACAGGATTAAAGGGCATGTTTTAAAGCAACCAAATAATTGCTCCCGTGGTACTGAAGGGATCCGTACACCGTGAAAAGTGTAGTGGAAGGCAGAGGTTGGAATACATGCACCAAAGAAATAAGGACGCAGGATGCGCGTGCTACACTGAGATTCAGAAGGTGGCACAAGAGGGGGGGTCGTGAAGTGTTGCGTCATTCCGCTAAGAGGACTGATGATTCAAACAAAAAAGTCTTCATCGACATAAACGTGTCAGTGGGTCGCTGACAATTCGGTCTCACTGCAGTGCGTAACCGCCGATTTCGGCAGCATGTCCTCCGGCTAACGACTGGAGTTAATCATCTGATGTACACCTTTAGTGGACTAAGATGCATGCATGAATCGCGGACAGTTACGCGACAGAATAACTGGCTGATCAGCGATATATAATTCCAGACATTAGGCACTAATACATTGAAGTGAGGTAGCCATATGTGCGCATAAAGATGGCCGTGGTATCGTGTACACAAGGTACTGAAGTGTTTGATGTGGAAAGGTTTCCGACATGATTATGGCCACACGACACAAATTGACAGACTTTGAACGCTGAATGATAGTTGAAGCTAAACATGTGCAACTTTCCATTTCGGACATCGTTAGGAGATTTAATATTCAGCAAGCCCATGTTGCCGAGCGGTTCTAGGTGCTTCAGTCCGGAACCGCACTGCTGCTACGGTCGCAGGTCCGAATCCTGCCTCGGGCATGGATGTGTGTGATGTCCTTAGGTTAGTTAGGTTTAAGTAATTCTAAACCTAGAGGACTGATGACCTCAGATGTTAAGTCCCATAGTGCTCAGAGCCATTTGAACCATTTAATATTCCTAGATCTACAGCGTCAAGAGTGTACCAAGAATATCAAATTTCAGGCATTACCTCTCACCACGGACAAAACACTGGTCGAAGGCCTTCACTTAAAGTTTGAAAATAGCGGCATTTCCGTAGAGTGGGCAGTGCTAACAGACAAGAAACGCCTTTTGAAATAACCGCAGGCAGCAATGGGAGACGTATCTCTTAACTTTTGACGCTTCAGTGTTGGATACTCTCTTGAAAATCAGTAGTGAGGAAACATGATATTTCAGCCTGAAGATGATCGGTAAGAATCCTGCCGAAACATAGTTGTATCTCAACACGGCCTCCCAGATGGAGATCGGACAGCTTTTCACCAACACTATATGCCAGAAAGTATAAATTCACATTGACTATCCTGGCGTTTCGAGTCCATTTTGCCTGATCCGTTGTTATATTTCGAACCAGCTGAGTATTAGAGTGTTCGACGCCTTTGGTCAGGAATAATATGTTTTCACAAGTGTCTATTACTGAGTGTTCAATCCCCTTCCTTGCTGCCTATTTGTTGGTGATTCTCTTTGCCCCAGTAAGTATCATATGGACATCTAAAATTTAACCACAGGAAATTTTCATCGGTTCAGTCTTCGTTCAGTCCCATCACAGGCAACGCAACAGTTCAAGGAACGTCGAACAGAAGAACAATGGCTGGGTTTTAAGTGAACATCACAACATCGTGATATCTTATGGAAGTAAATGGTGTTGTAAGACAGAGAATAATGCAGTAAAAATGATGAGCCGAAAAAAATCGTTACAGGATATGTACGGTTGATATGACAGTAACTAACAGCTGTGAACAAAGTTCAGTGTTGTATGAAGTAAGTACTTTCTCATAAATAAAAACAGTGTGGATGTACCTTCCTTTAGCTACAACATGAACGTATTTTCTTGTATGCTTTGATTGGGTATAATTTAACAATTATTCGACATTTTCAGCCAGTTATTGTAGTTTATTAACTGTTCAAATACGTTCTGGTTTCCCAAGTTATTGTTTATAATAAACGCCTCTGTTTATTGGAAACAGGTGTTTTTAGATTTACAAGTGTAAACAGTAAATACGTTATGTCTACACGTTTTACTCATCACTGTTGCCAAAACTTAATTCAGTTCTTTCATTTTAAGTGCAGCACTTTTACATGAAAGATTCCTCCAAACAGAATCCTTCTCGGCCAAAATTCTCGGACGGTCGCATCTGTAGTGAAAGAAATGCCCTGCTTTAGAAGTAGAATGATTATCTCAACTGCCCATTACCCACAATACTCTTAAAGTTGAATAATTTCTCTTGGCTTCAGGAAAAGTTGAGAAGCAGTTACATGCATATTCAGTGGATCTGCTAATGGTTCGACGTATTCTTAACGCTTGAGAGAATAGCACAAAAGACGGCACACCCGGTTTATTAAGAGGAAAAATTACTCATCCTCAAAATTACGACTTCCTGAAACAGCAAAAAATTCTTGAGCAATTACGCTTGAAAATATGTAATTGTGCAGGAACATTTTTATTATTTTACGATGTCGTAACATGGAGACATTTTAAAGACATCCCCTTCTATATTAGGAAGGAGTTAATTTTACGAAAATAAAGGAAGAAACACAACGCAACGTATAACATACCGGGTGATAAAAAAGTCAGTATACATTTGAAAACTTAATAAAACCACGGAATAATGTAGCTAGAGAGGTAAAAATTGACACACATGCTTCGATTGACATGGGGTTTTATTAGAACAAAAAAAAAACAAAGTTCACAAAATGTCCGAGAGATCTCTTGCGCGCGTCTTTTGGTGATGATCGTGTGCTCAGCTTTCGTCATGCTTAGCCTCCTAGGACCCCAGACCTCAGTCCGTGCGATTATTGGCTTTGCGGTTACCTGAAGTCGCAAGTGTATCGTGATCGACCGACATCTCTAGGGATGCTGAACGACAACATCCGACGCCAGTGCCTCACCATAACTCCAGACGTGCTTGTCAGTGCTGTTCTCAACATTATTCCTCGACTACAGCTATTGTTGAGGAATGATGGTGGACATATTGAGCATGTCCTGTAAAGAACATCATCTTTGCTTTGTCTTACTTTGTTATGCTAATTATTGCTATTCTGATCAGATGAAGAACATTTTTTGAACTTTTGTATTTTTTTGTTCTAATAAAACCCCATGTCATTATAATCATGTGTGTCAATTTGTACCTCTCTATCTACATTATTCCGTGATTTATCTAGTTTTCAAATATGTAATAACTTTTTGATCACCCGGTATTTAACATAGAACTTAAATGACGCATTCGTGTTGATAACGGGAGAAACTTCTAGAATTGAGAAGACAGCAATGCTACTACAACCTTCATTGAGCAGAAGCTGCTTATACTTCTTTATAAAGCGTTATAATACGAAAAAATGCGATTATAATGGCCGATATCGCTGCTTCTCGGAATCAGAAAATACTTGTCAGTAGTAACCACATGCAATCCAGTGTGAAGTCTCACACCTACTTAAGTTGCCGTAGTATATGCAAAAATGTTGAATGTTAAAGAACTTGGAAATAGAGCGTTGTTCTCGAAGATATTTGTATTTAGTAGGTGAATTCATTGAGAAAATCCTGGGACTAGCTCTATGATAAATGTAACTAGTAAAATGTCAAATCTACGAGTAGGGAAACTTTAGATGGACAATTGCATCCAGTTACTTTTAAGGAACTTCACCTATAATAACTTACATCCAAGGTTTCCGTTATTGCCCATGTAAGGAGACTTAAAAACGTGAATTGCGTCATGTCTCAAATCAAGTTCCCCAAAATCTAGAACATAAAAATGAATTTGAGGTCGCGTCCTCACGACACTATGTAACGCTTTTTGCTGTGTTACTGCAACGTATATCTTGAGAAGAGTTAGATACAAGTTTATAATCGAACGGACACAAAGATCTTAAGCATTTTAATAAATTCTGGAAGGTTTCTGGTCACTGTGGTACTCACTCCGCGTACGAGTGACTGTTGGGTCTAACACCACAGTTCAAGGGAACTCAACATTTTCGAATTATTTGTTTATTTTCCTCGTATTTAGACTTCCGTAGCTCAATATGCAGAAACGAGACCCTGATATGACTCCTTTGGAGTCCGTCTGTCTATTTGTCTGTCTGTCTGTCCCACTGTTAAGAATGCTTTTCGTCGGGGACTGGCCCAGAGGACAACGCTTGTTATGCAGAATTAACCCGTTGTTAGTGGGGTAGTTGGGCATGCTGTATGAGAGGTATAGGCGGTGAATCCACTGGAGCCACCGTTTCTGACGTCTGCAGCATGAAATGCGTTAATAAATGAAAGGAGGTAGTACAAAAATATTTAGAGAAATTCACAAATATAGAAAGTCAGTTCACTTAGGGACGAAACAAATAGGAAGTGAGGGGAATATAAGACGAAATGGGTACATGGAAAATGTGAAGAAATCGAGAAATAAATGATTATCGGAAGACTGACTTAGCATATAAAAAAGTCAAGCAAGGAAGGGTAGTAACATCAAGAGTGAAATGCGAATTCCACTGTTAAATCAAGACGAGACAGCGGATAGGTGGAAAGAGTACATTGAGTGCCTTTATGAGGGGGAGTAATTGCCAGGCGACATGATAGAAGAAGAAATAGGAGTCGATATACAAAAGATAGTGAATCCACTATTAGAACTAGAATTTAAATGAGCTTTGGAAGACTTAAAATGAAATTAAACAGAAGATAAATTAAGACAGAAGAATTTCTAAAATTAGTGGAGGAAGTGGCAAGAAAACGACTATATACGTTGGTGTGTAGAATGTTTGAGACTGGTAATAGATCATCACCATTCACACAGTTCCGAAGATAGTAATAGCCTAAAAGTGTGACAATTATCAAGCAATCAACTTAACATCTCCTGCATCCAAGTTTCTGACAAAATAAAATACAGAAGAACGAAAGAGAAAATTGAGGATCCGTTACATGATGATCAGTTTGGCTTTAGGAAAAGTAAAGGCACAAAAACGCAGTTCTGACGTTGAGGTATAGTGGAACCAAGACCAAAGATAAATCGAGACACGTTCATAGGTTTTGTGGACCTGAAAAAAGCATTCCACAATGTCAATGGTGCAAAATGTTTGATTTTTAACGAAAATGGGAATAAGCTGTAGGGAAATACGGGTAATATACAATATGTACAAGAAACAAAAACACAAGACCAAAAACGATGTGCTCGAATAAAAAAAGGTCTAAGACAGGGATGTAGTCAGCTAGTATGGAACATAGGCCTTAAAATGAGGAAGAAATTTCTGAGAATGTGCGTTTGGAGCACAGCATTGTATGGTAGGAAACCATGGATTGTGGGAAAACCGGAACAAAAGAGAATCGAAGCATTTGAAATTTGATGCTACCGAAGAACGTTGCAAATTAGTTGGCCTGACAGTAATCTAAGGAATGACGAGGTTCTCAGCAGAATTGGCAAGGGAAGGAATATATGGAACGCACTGACAAGAAGAAGGTATAGGGCGGTAGAACATCTGTCAAGACATCATGGAACAACTTCCGTGGTATTAGGGGGAGCTGCAGAGAACGAAAACTGTACAGGAAGACAGAGACTGTAACATATTCAGCAAATAATTGAAGATGAAGGTTGCAAGCGCTACTCTCAGATGGAGAGGAACTGGTGGCGGGCCGCATTAAACCAGTCAGAAACTGATGATAAAAAAAAAAAAAAGTCAATGGCTCCGAGTCAGTGTAAAAATTTTAAGCTACCAAGTCAATTCAATCAAAAGATATGACCATTTATGTCACACACTTTGATACTTGAAAACTCACCCATAAAAACCTGTACTGTACTTTCCAGTGACCTGAAATCATGAAATTTGGCAAGAAGCAAGTTTTCACAGTATTAGTAAAGAAAGAAATGCGAAAATTATTACTTATTACTTGTATAGCATGAAGAATGCTTTTTTCTCTTTTTTCATCTATCTCTTTGTCTGTCCGTGTGTTATGACCCCTTTTTCTCTTGAACAGATCGGTGTATCAAGTTCAAATTTGTGTCACGTATTAACTTTTATAGTCCTTTGGCTGTGAAGAAAATTTAAGATTCTTAGTCAATGCAATCAAAAGACTCGGCAAATTAAGTCACATATTTTGATACCCGCAAACGCTATCATCAAAACCTATAGGTTACATCCTGTTGACGTAGAATCATGCAGTTCGGCAAGAAGGAAGGTTTCACAGTACAAGTAAAGTACAAAATCTGAAAATTATAATTATGTCACATTAAATTGTCTTTTTGGGATTAGAAACTACATAGTATTCATCATCCATCAGAAGCGTAACAGACGAACATTACTAAATATGAACATAAAAAGTAAGTTGTACTCATGTTTCAGTAAGTAAACAAAAATGTTTTATCACGTCCTCTATATCTACATATAATGGGGAAGTCTCCTGCTCGTTTCTTTTTGTATATTCGGGATAGTCTGAGTACTGTATCGACAACAGGCCAATATTGTTGAGATTCTGGAATCCCAGGAAGGATGAAATAGTTTGCACGGAAGTCTCAGGGCGCTAGTCTCACTCACAATTTGCCATCTTATGTTTTTGTTGTTGGGACAGTAAAATTTTAACTCCATTTTCTTCCTCATTAGGACCTTCTTATAATAGCCGCTTGTACTTATGTACAACATGTATATAAGTCAGATAGCCAGCTATTTTATTTTAGGATAGCCTTGTAGACCGATTAGTTCTCAAATATCTTGAAAACATATCAGTGCTTTCTGAAACATCTGTTCAGAATAACTCGTCACAAAAGTGGCCTACAAACGTGTAAGGAAACTTCTCATGTCTAATACCAAACAACTACCTGCAATATCGAAAGTGCTGGTGATTAAGATACCTACTGGTCTGCGATGTGAGTACGGTGGATTTAAGGTGGCCCAATATTGGCGGGTCATGTCATGTCGATCTGGGAGCATTACCCGTTACAGGAACTTGGGGACATGCATTATCACTGTGGTTCAGTAATATGTAGTTCCAAGGAAGCTGAACGAATGTACCGAGTGATGTTTTGCAACAGGCGTCATTCTTGTTGGAAAAAGAAACTAGCTTGGTCAAGAATTCATACGGAGCTGCCCTACGTCCTCTGGCAGAAGTTATCCCTAGAGTAGAATAAGACATGGTGTTCCATTGTGTGAATCAAGGTTTACTAATACTAACCACTACGACATGAACGAAATATGAGCACTCGGAAGAACATAGTGCGGAGGTTACTGGTGAACGATTTGCATCACTATTACACAAAATGCATGAAAATAATGAGGCCAAATTATTTTGAACCTGGAATTAAGTTCTAATGTATGCATTGTGTCTGTACAGTTTGAACAGTTATTGTGAGCTTAGATTGTTGCTGCAAGATATAAACTGCTTAGTTCAATAAAGGGTAAAGCCGATCTCTGCTCATTAGACTTTCCAATCAGAGATAATTTACGATCCTGTATGATCAGTAACCTTCCAACACGTTGTTCAGGGACATTGTGTATACCAGACCTTAACTTGTCTATTTTACCTTCAGATTCTTCAGTTATGTGTATTCTTTAATTCGTAATACTTCATGCTCCGACACTTACCGAAATTACTTTCCTAGTTCTTCTCTCAAAAGAAAACATATTTGTTCTGATGCAGAGCAGTTATGAACATCAGGGCCTCAGTCTCATTTTCGCACTGTTCGTGGAAGCAAGTAATCTTGCTGAAACATTCTTCTATATCTACATCTACTTCCACATCCATACTCCACAACCCTCAAATTATGTGCGGTGGAAGGTGCCTTTTTGCAGCACTATATAACAAATGAGGCAAATTTCAAAGCCGGCGACACGTCCTGGAAGCGTTCTTTCACCAAGATGATGGTGTACTGTTTAGAGTAGAAAAATGCGCGCCACACAGTTCTTTCCATGTTTTTTTTTTTCTTGTCAACTGTGATGGTATGCGAGATGGCGCCCAAACTGAAACTGCGCAGCAGCTGCAGGATAAACTGTTTTATGTGGCACTCCCCTAGAATAAAGACTACAAGTGACGTGGCACTGTAATTTCTTTGAGATGTGATGCAGTGTTTGGTCAGAAGAGTTGTGACGTTAGTAAAAATTCAGGGTAACCTACACTTCTCTGTTCGATTTGCATATCTGTTCAAACTGTTAAAACACTTAGGGACGTTTCTTATATTTTAACCCAAGCTCAAAATATCATTTTACTACCCAAGACTGCATTCGCCCTCTTCGATCGTTAACATGCAATCTGTAGCTTTAATTACCATTAATGTGGACATTATAATATAACATCTACGCATATCTAAAATCAGCATTCTGTCTTTCAATACCCAGTCGCTCCATGGGCTTTTCTTATCTCTATCACTTATTTAATTTATGGCAATGTTTAATGTCTACGCTACTGTCCAAAATTAAAGCAACATAGGGAAATTTTGGAAGGTTGCGATTATTTTGCGACAAAACAGTACAAATAGGTGACAGTACACCAGAAACACTGTAAAGAGTACAGATCGTAATCAGCTGCAACATTCATAACGGAAAAAAAATGTTCTTCGTTTTTTTTCCATCTTAAGGGATTCGCACACACATTCTGACAACTGCTTAATGTGCTCAGTATGTGGTGTCACCATCTGTGGCGTCAATACAGGTCTGAAAATGATGGGAAGCGCTGTGAATGGTGTGATCAATATCATGTTGACACAACAACGCCTACTCTTCCCGCAGAGCTGCTCACAAGTCTTGGAGGATGGTTGATGGATGCAACCCGTCCCCGTAGTGCATCCCAGACATGGTTTATGGACTTCAAATCGTGAGTACGAGCAGGCCACAGCATGTGTGCAATATCTTCCCTTTCCAAAATAACTTCTAAGCCATCGGGCCACATCAATTTGCGACTCTCCTGCTTTTAACCATCCTATGGCCCTCCACGGCAGAGAGTCTGTAGGCATCTTCTCTATGCCATAGTGCACCGTGTGTGACTGTGTACGTAGCATTCGTGGATGTGGGACTACCCTGCAAAAACCACTCCAATTAATAGGTACCCTAACGTCATTGCTGGTGATATTGACGGTGATTGGAATCCCATCTTCCGTGCAGAACATGATCGTAGCGACATCTGTTGACAGTTTGTATGATTATATCGTGAATTAGACACAGGACGGGGAAATAACAGTTTGTTGCCTCTATATAGGACACCAGTGTGTGTTACTAAAACGGACAATCAGTCACCAAATTTCGGTTTCTAGTTGCCTATCTACGGGCTTCCAGGGCGACAATAATTTTTTCAACTAATTTTAGACCGAAAATAAATTTTTTAAATGCTGCCATTAATTACTCTTTAGGAGATAGAATCTTACGTTAAAAATTTGACAACGTTAAGTCAGGTATCAAAGTTAGAAACTGTGTATATGTCTTGCAGCAGAATAACCTTTCCTTTTTCTTTTTTCCCCTACAGTTCTCTCTACCAGCACAGCAGGTGTTTCCTGGTGTTTTGACAGATGCCCTATTAACCTGTCCCTTCTTCTTGCCAGTGTTTTCCATATATTATTTTCATCGCCGATTCTGCACCGAATATCTCCGTTCCTTATCTTATCGGTCCAGCAAATTTTCTACATTCTTCTATAGTAGCACATCTGAATTGCTTCGATTCCCTTCTGCTCCGGTTTTCCCTCCGCCCAGGTTCAGTACTATACAATGCTGTGCTCCAAACACTCTACATTTCTCAAATTAAGGCTTGTATTTAATACTGGTAAAATTGTCTTTGCCAAAGAATGCCCTCTTTGCCACTGCTAGTCTACTTCTGTATCCTCCTCGCCCCTTCCATCATGAGTTATTTTATAGCCTGGGTGACAGAATTCATTAACTTCGTCTACTTCGTGGTCCGCAATTCTGATGTTAAATTTCTCGCTGTTCTCATTTCTACTACTTATCATTACTTTCGTCTACCTTTGATTTGCTCTCAATCCATATTCTGCACTAACTACACTGTTCATTCCGTTATCATATCCTGGAAGTCTCTTTCACTTTCACTGAGGTTAGTAACGTCAGCAGTGAATCTTATCCTTTACTAAAATTTTAATTCCACTCTTGAATTTTTCTTTTATTTCCTTCACTGCTTCTTCGATGTAAAGCTTGAATAGTAGGGTTGAAAGACTACATCCCTGTCTTAAAACGATCATTTCATTCTTGGTCTTCCACTCTTATTATTCCCTCTTGTTTCTTTTACATATTATATATTACCCCTCTTTCCCTGCTGCTAACTCGTATTTTCTTCAGAATTTCGAACACCTTGAAATATTTGACATTGTCGAACTCTTCTTCTAGGTCAACATATTCTGAGAATGCGTCCACATGTTCCTTTAGTCTTGCTTCCATTTTCAAACGTAACGTTAGAACCACCCCTCTGGTGCCTATTAATTTCCTGAAGCCAAGTTTATCGTAGTCTAACAGATCCTCAGTTTCCTTTTCCTTTCTTCTATGTATTATTCTTGTCAGAAACTTGCATTCACGAGTTTTTTAAAGTGATTGTGCGATAATTCTGGCACTTATCTTCTCTTGAGATCTTCGGAATTGTTTGGATGATGTTCTACCGAAAGCCTGAGTGTATCAGCAGTTTCATACGTTCTACACACCAACATGAATAGTCGTTTTGTTGCCACTTCCCCCAGTACTTTTAGAAATTCTGATAGAACGTTAACCCTTCTACATTATTTTATTAATTCTGACAATAATTCTCGAACCCCTATCTCTTCCATCGACTCCTGATTCTTCTTCTATCACATCATCAGACAAGTTCTCCCCCTCATAGAGGCCACCAATTCACTCATTCCACCAATTCGCTCTCTTCTCTACATTTAACAGCGGATTCCCCACTGAATTTTTAGTTGTAAGCTAGGTCTGAGTAGCGCCCTTGTTCTACCAGTTGTTATGTATTTCGAAGAATTTCGTAAGTGGTGCTCAGATCGAGACTTTGTCGTATACTAACTTATAATTCATTTAAATAATGTGAATAGGGGAGCAGCCAGTGTTTTAGTAGGTAATATAGACAACTGACATACAAAAGTATTTGATTTTGAAGTACACTGAGTCCGTGAACTCTTACACATATTGGAAATTCATTATGCTTGTTTTTTTCGAGAGATTATGCATACTACGATAACCAACATAGGAGTTAAATATTTCGTTGTAGATCAATAAAGCGTACAAGTGATACGCTTATGTCGAACTTTTCTCATAAATGGCTGCTGCTTAGTCTAAATGTTTTTCTTTCTTTATTGTGAGGGGTGTCAGTGGCACAATCCGCCGCTCTTCAGCCGAGTGACACTACAACTAAAACAAGAATAAAATGATACATACATAAGGAGATAAAAAAGGGGAACATAAAACAGAGTAAGGGGAGAATATGGAGCTAAAATATGCACTGCCATGGAGCGGTTCATGGGGGACAGTTAAAAAAGCCACCAGAATGTTAAAAAAACACAGTTGGCAATTCTTAAAACACAGAGAAGACACTGAATGCGCAGGCACAGGTTAAAAGTCGGCCACAGTAGTAAAAACACTATGGAACAACACACTTAAAACTCACTTGGAGCACACACGACAAAGAATAAAACTGCCAGGTGGGACCTGCCGAGGGAAAAGGTCAGAGGGGATGGAAAATGAGGGGAGAGTATGGGGCAGCTGCGGAAGCGGCGGGATGAAGAGAGCAGGGGCATCAGTGGGTTCATAAAGAGGCAGGAGACATGTGAGGTGGGAGAGGAAGAGGGGAGACAGGGCAGGATGGAGTGCAGAGACACTGAAAGGAGGCACAAGAGATGGATGGGGAGTAGGATGGGGAAGCTGATCAGGAGGAGGGAGAGGGAGGAGAGGGAGCCCTGAGGAGGAGGCAGGAAGACAGAGCTGGTAGGAAGGGTAGATGTCAGGGCGAAGCTCATCATCCGGGAGGGGTAAATGGTGGAAGTTGTCTTGGGAAAGGAGATGGAGGGTGTGGAGATGGAGAGAGGTTGGGACACAATGGTAAAGGCGCGGCAACTGGTTGGGGGTGGAGAGGATGGGAGAAACCAGGGGGTGAGGGGGATCAAGGCGGCGGACAATATATAGCGTGTGGATGTGTTCGATGAAAAGGAGAAGGTAGGGGAAGGGGATGAGGTCATAGAGGATGTGCGTGGGGGACGGAAGGCGGATGTGGAAGGCGAGGTGGAGCGCATTGCGTTCGAGGATTTGGAGGGCTTTATAGAACTGGGAAGGGACGGAAATCCAAGCAACGCTGGCATAACAGAGGATGGGGCGGATCAAGGATCTGTAGGTGTGAACGATGGTGGAAGGATGCATACCCCACGTCCGGCCAGAGAGGAGTTTCAGGAGGCGGAGGCGGTTGTGAGCTTTGTTTTGGATGGTAAGGAGATGGGGAGTCCAGGTGAGGTGGCGGTCGAGTGTGAGGCCAAGGTATTAGAGGGTGGGAGTGAGGTGGATAGGACGGCCATAAATCATGGCCATAGATCATGGAGGCAGAAGGAGCGGGTGGTGCGGCCTATGATGATCGCCGGGGTCTTGGAGGGATTAACACAGAAGAACCACTGGTTGCACCAAGCAGTGAATTGGCCAAGGTGGGTTTGGAGGGTACGTTGGGACCGTTGAAGGGCAGGATGAAGGGCTAGGAAGGCGGTGTCATCAGCGAGCTGGAGAAGATGAACAGGAGGGGGAGGTTTGGGCATATCAGAAGTGTACAGGAGTTAGAGGAGAGGGGAAAGGACATAACCTTGGGGAACGCCGGCAGAGGGGTAGAAAGTACGGGAGTGGGAATTGTGGATAGTCACATAGGAGGGACAATGGGAGAAGAAGGAAGCAACGAAATGGACGAAGTTGATGGGGAGAGCATAGGTCTGAAGTTTGAAGAGGAGCCCGGGATGCCAGACACGGTCATAGGCGTTCTGGAGATCAAGGGGAAGATGAAGGGCTAGGAAGGCGGTGTCATCAGCGAGCTGGAGAAGATGAACAGGAGGGGGAGGTTTGGGCATATCAGAAGTGTACAGGAGTTAGAGGAGAGGGGAAAGGACATAACCTTGGGGAACGCCGGCAGAGGGGTAGAAAGTATGGGAGTGGGAATTGTGGATAGTCACATAGGAGGGACAATGGGAGAGGAAGGAAGCAACGAGATGGACGAAGTTGATGGGGAGAGCATAGGTCTGAAGTTTGAAGAGGAGCCCGGGATGCCAGACACGGTCATAGGCGTTCTGGAGATCAAGGGGAAGATGAAGGGCTAGGAAGGCGGTGTCATCAGCGAGCTGGAGAAGATGAACAGGAGGGGGAGGTTTGGGCATATCAGAAGTGTACAGGAGTTAGAGGAGAGGGGAAAGGACATAACCTTGGGGAACGCCGGCAGAGGGGTAGAAAGTACGGGAGTGGGAATTGTGGATAGTCACATAGGAGGGACAATGGGAGAGGAAGGAAGCAACGAGATGGACGAAGTTGATGGGGAGAGCATAGGTCTGAAGTTTGAAGAGGAGCCCGGGATGCCAGACACGGTCATAGGCGTTCTGGAGATCAAGGGAAACAAAGATAGCGGAGCGACGGGAGTTAAGTTGGAGGGAGAGAAGATTGGTAAGGTGAAGGAGCTGGTCGTCGGTCGAGAAGGAAGGCCGGAAGCCACATTGGGTAAGAGGAAGGAGGCGGTGCTGGCTAAGGTGGCGGTGAATACGACAAGAGAGGATGGCCTCAAAGACCTTACTGAACATGGAGGTGAGGTAGATTGGATGATAGGAAGAGGTATCAGATGGGGGAACAGCAGGACACAGGAAGTCTTCCACAGGTCGGGGTAAAATCCAGTGGAGAGGAGGACACTGTACAGGGTAGCAATGACAGACAGGAAGGATGGAGGGGATTCCATGAGGTGCCAGTGGGTGACGCCGTCATGACCAGGGGCAGTGTTGCGTTTGGAGCGGAGGACGAGTGTGATGTCTTGTGTGGTGAAGGGAGTGTTGACGTCTGAGGGGGGTAACCGATCCAAGTACTGAAGTACTGGAAGCTAGGGGCGAGCGGGGGGACAGAGGTGTCAGTGCAGTCAAGGACGGTGGGGAAGAGGGAGTAATCAAAACGGGGATCGTCAGGAATGGAGAAGACCTCAGATAGGTGGGAAGCAAAATTGTTAGCCTTACTGAGGTTGTCAGGAAAGGGTCGATCCTCATGGAGGATGGGGTAATACGGGGTGGGATGGCTACCATTAATGCGGTGGATGGCCGACCAGTACTTGTAGGAGTTGACAGGGAGGGTGGTGTTGAGGTGTGTGCATGTCTGGCGCCAGTCCTGGCGTTTCTTTGCTGTAAGGAGGTTCCGGATATGGCGCAATAATTGCCGGTGGCAGGTGAGAGTATCCCAGTCACGAGTGCGGAGGAAGGAGTGGTAGAGCCTGCGGGATTCAGGCAGAAGAAGGACGGCCTGTGGAGGAAGCATAGGGCATTGACGGTGGATGAGTTTGGTAGGGACATGAGCCTCCACAGCATCAGTGATGATCTTCTGATGGAAGGAAGAGGCATGGGTGATGTCATCTGGGTGGTGAAAGGAGAGGGGGTGGCTTTCGACCTGTAAGGCAATGGATTCCCGGTAGGCATCCGAATTGGTATGGTGGTAGTCATGGACAGACCTGGGAGGGGCAGCTGGGCAGTTGGCTGCAGTGGCGGGACAGGTAGAGGAGATGGTGAGAAGGACAGGAAAATGGTCACTACCAACAGGCCGAGGACATCAATGACGATGCAACCAAAGAGGTTGGGGGAAGCGGGGATCACATCGGGGGTGGAGTTACTTTCAGGATGGGTGTGATGTGGGAGAGGAACAAGGTCACCATGGAGGGTGGCAAGGAACTGATGCCACCGCCAAAGGGTGGCAGGGTCACGGCTGTGGATGTTGAGGTCAGCAGCGATCACATAGGTGGAGAAGATATGGTCAACATGGGAAATGAAGTCAAACGGGAGAGGAGCTGTGGGGCGGATATAGATAGTGGCACAGGTGACGGAGAGAAAAACAGGCTGAGGAGAAGGTGTTTGGTCAGGTCATTGAGGAGGGGTTGTGGCCGGACAGGGAGATGCCGGAGGTGGCCTATAGCGACCCCGCCTCGGGCTAGGGGAAGGGGATTGTCAGTGTGGTGAAGGAGATAATGGGATGTGTGGGCAACATGGTGGGGTTGGAGGAAGGTTTCATTAAGGATGAAGGAGTCAACCTGGTGCTGGGAGAGGGTATGCATGAAGAGGTATTTGTTTGCAGGGAGGGAACGAATGTTGAGGTAGAGGAGACGATACTGTTGATGCCACAGGAGGTTGGAGGTGGGAAGGGTGTGGGAAGGGGAGAGAGGGGCTTAAATGAGGGTGTCTAGGAGGGTGAAGGTAAAGTGGGCCTGGTTGTGGGAGTATGTGGGGTAGGTGTTTAAGTGGAAAACAGAGTGGGCAGCAAGGGAAATCTGCTGGAGTGTGTGGGGGCGCTGTAAGGGGTGGATGTTCTGCAAGACAATGGTGAGGAACCGGATGATGTCTTCTGCTGTAGGGGGAGGGTGGAGGGAATGGTTAGGGTGGATGGGTTGGTCAATGGGGCAAACGGGGACAGCGAGTTCAGGGTTGGTGGCAGGGGGCTTGGCTTCCCATTTGGAAGAATAGGTAGGGTGAGGTTCATTGCAGGTGTTGCAGGACGGGAGGGAGGCGAGGTTGGGACACTGTTTAAGGAAGTGGGAGGCTTTCCAATGGGGGCAGGTGGGTGGGTTCTTGCAGCTTTGGGTGAGGTGGTTGGTACAGAAGACAGCGATGGCAGCGGTAGGATTGAGGAGAGGAACAGGACGGGTCAACAGGGTGGCGGTGGTTGAAAATCAGCACTCCCTGCGTGAGGAGGTGGTCGATGGAGGAGGTGGACTCTGTAAAGATACGCATGAGGAAAGTAGGGCCAGAGGTGTTGTAAATACGGCGGGCGGAGCGGACTTCCAGGGCGGGGTGGGCATTCAGTTCCGCCAACACCTCAGCCTCTGTGACCACAGGGCTGAGTTTTGTGATGACGGTGGTGAGGGTCGGCAGACGACGAGGCAGTTGGGTCTGACGAGGAGAGGAGGATGTAAGTAATGGGGTGAGGGACGCGTGGGGCCCAAAGGTGATGCGGGGAAGGCGCCGGAGGAGATCAGTATGGAAGGATGGAAACGGAGATTTGATGAGAACAGAGTCTCTGCGAGGGATAAGTTGGGTGATGGGTGCACTGGGGATGTACTTCCGGATTTGAAGGGTGAGGGTGCGGGCATCCAGGAATTTCAGATCAGGGTTGGCTAGGACAAAGGTATACAGGGAGGGGACTGGAGACGAGGGGGGTGGGGTGGTATGCACAGCGGGGTCAGCGGGAGGTGGGGTGAGCAGTGGATTTTAGGATGAGGGAGTAGAGGAGAGGCCCCACTGGGCCGTTCGGAAGGTTTTTTGGCGGGTGTTCACTGGGAGGAGGGATGAGGGACTGGATGGATGGGGAGGTGGTGGGAGGCAGGGCCCTCCTGTGAGGCAGTAGCTCCGGATGAGAGGGTAGGGCGCTCTGTGGCGACGACGGTGGCGCGGCGGGCGGTGACTCGGGCGGGGGAAGCAAGGGTAGTTGTAGGGGGGAGAGGGGGAAAGTCGTCTCGGCGGGCGACAGGAGCTGGACGGGGAGTGGGAGCAGGGGCAGAGGCAGGAGCAGGAGCAGCAGCAGGTGTAGTAGCAGGTGTAGGAGTGGGAGTGACATACAGGTGGGGATACAGTGATGGAGAGGAGATAGATGGGGAGGAGACGGTGAGTAGGGGAGGCGGATGAGACGGGTTAATCACAGAGGAAGCACTCCATAACGTTACAGTGGAGGCAGGTGAAGGGGAGGTGTAGATGATGGTGGTAGTTGGGGCGTCCATGATTGCAGGCGGCACCGAACACCGAGAGACGGCGGCAGCGGCGGCAGCAGAAGCGGCGAGCACCGAGAGACGGCGGCAGAAGAAGCGGCGAGCACCAAGAGACGGCGGCGGCGGCGGCGGCGGCGGCGGTGGCGGCGGGCAGCAGTGACGGCGTGCAGGCGGGCAACATCGCGACAGGCACGGTTGGGGCTCTTCCACGTCGAAGATACACCCTGAGAGTAGCCCAGGCAGTGTGAGTCCTCGATGAGGAAGTGAGAGAATCCATCCCTCGAATCGTCTATATGTTTCTATCAGTATTTGATAATATGCACACTGTGTGCACTTTATATGTACAATTTATATGCTAGAATAATTAATTAGAAGCTTCACTGTGGTTGAGAAGTGTGCAAAATCTTATATACAAGATGGTCCCTCGGTAGTGATCGGGCCAAGTATCTCACGAAATAAACATCGAACGAAAACACTACAAAGAACGAAACTTGGCTAGCTTGAAGGGGGAAACCAGATGACGCTATGGTTGGTCCGCTAGGTCAAACGGATATCAAATGCGGTTTTTTAGATAGGAACCCCCATTTTTATTACATATTCGGGTAGTACGTAAAGAAATATGAATTTTTTAGTTGGAACACTTTCTTCGCTTTGTGATAGATGGCGCTGTAATAGTCACAAACGTGTAAGTACGTTGTATCACGTAACATTGCGCCAGTATTTACTTCGTGATACATTACCCGTGTTAAAATGGACCATTTATAAATTGCGGAAAAGGCCGATATCGTGTTGATGTATGCCTATTGTGATCAAAATGCCCAACGGGCGTGTGCTATGTTTGCTGCTCGGTATCCTGGACGACATCATCTAAGGGTCCGGACCGTTCGCCGGATAGCTACGTTCATTAAGGAAACAGGAAGTGTTCAGCCACATGTGAAACGTCAACCACGATCTGCAACAAATGATGATGACCAAGTAGGTGTTTTTGCTGCTTTCACGGCTAATCCGAACATCAGTAGCAGACAAATTGCTCGAGAATCGGGAATCTCAAAGACGTCGGTGTTGAGAATGCTACATCAACATCGATTGCACCCGTACCATATTTCTATGCACCAGGAATTGCATGGCGACGACTTTGAACGTCGTGTGCAGTTCTGTCACTGGGCACAAGAGAAATTACGGGACGATAACAGATTATTTGCACGCGTTCTATTTAGCGACGAAGCGTCATTAACCAACAGCGGTAACGTAAACCGTCATAATATGCACTACGACAAGTGGACCATCAGTGACCTTGGCGGGTTAATGTGTGGTGCAGCATTATGGGACGGAGGATAATTGGCCCCCAATTTATCGATGACAATCTAAATGGTGCAATGTATGCTGATTTCCTACGTAATGTTCTACCGATGTTAGTACAAGATGTTTCACTGCATGGAAAAATGGTGATGTACTTCCAACATGACGGATGTCCGGCACATAGCTCGCGTGTGGTTGAAGCGGTGTTCAACAGCATATTTCATGACAGGTGGATTGGTCGTCCCCGGATTTCTTCCTGTGGGGAAACGTGAACGATGTATGCTATCATGATCCACTGACAACGCCTGATGACATGCGTCAGCGCATTGTCAATGCATGTGCGAACATTACGGAAGGCGAACTACTCGCTGTTGAGAGGAATGTCATTACACGTGTTGCCAGATGCATTGAAGTTGACGGATTGCATTAATGTGGTATTTACAGGTAATCATACAGTAATAGCATGCGGTCTCAGAAATGATAGTTCACAAAGGCACATTTATCACATTTGAACAACCGAAATAAAATGTTCAAACGTACCTACGTTCTGTATTTTAATTTAAAAAACCTACCTGTTACCAACTGTTCGCCTAAAATTGTGAGCGACATGTTTGTGGCTATTACAGCGCCATCTACAACAAAGCGAAAAAAGTGGTCCAACTAAAACATTCGTATTTCTTTACGTATTACACGAATATGTAATAAAAATGGGGATTCCTATTTTAAAAGAACGCAGTTGATATCTGTTTGACCTATGGCAGTGCCATCTAGCGGGCCAGCCATAACGCCATCTGGTTTCCCCTTTCAAGCTAGAGAAGTTTCGTTTGACGTTTATTTCCTGAAGTATTTGTCCGGTCACGATCAATGGTCCACCCTGCATAATACAATGAATTATAAATAGTTTCATCAAACATAATTATTTGCGAAATTTCGACTCTGTCATCGTGTTTTGACGCATAACATCTCTCTGTTACCTTCTTCAGTCCTCTCGTGAGTGAGCATATCATTCCACAGTTTAGGTCACATAAAGTAACAAAACTTCTGCTAGCTCGCTGTCGATTCGGAGGTTTCCCGCTATTTTAGTTCCTGCACTTTTGGCTAGGTCCTGCAACGGAAACCATCCCCTGCCACGCTGAAAGAACGAGCTGTGCTCTGCAACGGGCGAATATTGGCTGCTGTTCAAGTCAGTCCCGGAGCTGCCCCGTGTGTATCACTGTTCTTCATAACATAGTTCTGAGATATGTTCAGCTTGCTACATGAAGTTTCAATGTCGGATACTGTTACGGAACTACTCACTTATGAATTATGTGTTCAGAAACTTTTCTTGGCTTCAACTGTGGTACTATTTGTTTAAATGTCAGTGAACTGATTGTACCTGCAACTGTGCTTCGCGTCTGGTCCAGATCTGAACATGTGCATTGAACACATTTGTTTTAGCTTTAATTATTTCCTCCGAGTACAATAATTAATATGCACGAGTTCGCGAGGCTGTAAACTCGTTGAAGTTAGTAATTTCAATGAAATTTTAGTAATATCGCTCTCATGTGACTTGAGGGGTGGTCCCAGTGCAATGTTCTAAGTTGTGAAAAGTTCATAACTAATCTGCTGACAAGGAAACCTCCCCATCGCACCCCCCCTCAGATTTAGTTGTAAGTTGGCACAGTGGATAGGCCTTGACAAACTGAACACAGATCACTGGAGGAAACAGGAAGAAGTTGGGTGGAACTATGAAAAAAAATAAGCAAAATATACAAACTGAGTAGTCCATGCGCAAGATAGGCAACATCAAGGATACTGTGAGCTTGAGAGCTCCGTGGTCCCGTGGTTAGCGCGAACAGCAGCGGCGCGAGAAGTCCTTGGTTTAAGTCATCCTTCGAGTGGAGATTTTAATTTTCAGACAATTATTTTGCGAAGTTTCACAGTTACACAGAGAAATATTGTTTACGTGATCTTGTGTCAATTATCAAAGTTCAGGCACTCACATATAATCAACTTCGCTCTCCAAAATTGCAGGACATGTTGAGATTTGCTTGGACATATGCAGGATTTGGCGGTCTACAAACGGAAAAATTTCAAAACGTCAAAAACATATGTTTTGACAGAGCACAGGGAAAACTGTGCGACTGTGAAACTGTTGCATTCAGTTGTTGCAGTTTATGTGACAAACTCTTATGTTTTCATCACTTTTTGGAAGTGATTATCACATCCACAAGAAAACCTAAATAGGGCAAGGTAGAAGAATCTTTTTACCCATTTGCCAAGTGTACAAGTTAGGTGGGTCGACAACATATTCCTTTCCAGTCTCGTATAGAATACATCAGAGATGTTTTTCTGTGGGGGAATCGATCAAATGTTTTCGTTTCCCATTGGAGAGGCACGGCCTTTCGTCTACTAATCGCACGGTTTTGCGGTGCGGTCGCAAAACACAGACACTGAACTTATTACAGTGAACAGAGACGTCAATGAACAAACGGATAGATCATAGCTTTGCGAAAATGAAGAATGTAAACTTTTCACTCTAGGGAAGACTTGAACCAAGGACCCGTCGCTCGGCAGTTGCTCACGCTAACCACGGGACCACGGCGCTCCCTACGTTACACTGTCCTTGATGTTGCGTATCCTGCGCATGGACTACTCAGTTTGTATATTTTGCTTTTTTTTCATAGTTCCACACAAGTTCTTCCGGTTTTCTCGATTGATTTGTGTTCAGTTTTTCAAGGACTATTCACTGTGCCAACTTATAACTAAATCTGAGAGGGGTGCGATGGCGAGGTTCCATGGTGAGTAATCGTTATCACTGATTTATGAGTAGCATTCTTATGTCGTGGTTTCCTACAAACTAGTATGAGCTGGTCCTTGATGTCGGCCGACAACATACGTGAAACTAAAGGCTTGGGTGTTTGGTGGAGTGCGGTTCCATTCGACAGTGCAAATTTCCTGAGGATACCGAACGTCTGTATTTATGAAGGTATTTCAGTAACCAGACCCTATGAAATTAAATTATTTTTGTGGAAGGCTCAAAAATATTCTGCCATCCACTATAGCTACACTCTTTCAGATCATGAAGTCCACAGTCCGGTGTAGTGAGCAGATGATTCCATAATTTCTTTTGAGCGGTTGTTTACGTGAATTTTAGAACAGAATTATTCTTCACTTTGTTAGATGACCTGTGGATTTCAACCATGGGTAGTGAAATTTTACGTCAGGACAACAGCAGATTCGTTAATTTCTTCATTCCAGACCTCGGCCATAATACATCGGGAACAGCTTGGTGGAGGTGTCCAGTTCCTTTTCGTGCAAAACAATAGACGTCTGGCATTCCTGAACCGCAGAGAGAGGGGCTGGGTATGGCATCACTCAAATTCCGCTGTCAGTGACGTCTCTGGCCGCGTCCGTGATAACAACATAGCAGGGCAGCTGACAGTACTATGGAGGCAGCTGTGACCGCCCTCCAGCGAGGGGGCAACTCGGTGGTGCGCCAGTGGCTAATTATGTGACCAAGAGCAGGCTAACCTGTCCTGTGGTAGAACAGCAGACCCCATACTACATTCCAGGATGTTACTTCGGGTGTCACAGGCTCATGGTGTAGGCTGTGATACTGAGAATTTTTTAGTGCACGAATGGCTGAATACTTATATATCCTGAACTGTGTACGTTTAGCACTTAAGGAACATACTCTAAACAGTGGCAGGTGTGTTAAGCCTTCTGTCATTCCGCTAGCACATTGCAGCATCAACTGTTGCTAAACCACACCCAGCTTCTCGTCCCTGTTTTGCTTCGCAATACATAACACTCTTGCCTGCCTGTAGCTGGCTCTGTTTCAACTCATTTCTGCTCTGGCGCCGGCCGTTGTGACCGACCAGTTATAGGCGCTTCAGTCTGTAACCGCGCGACCGTATGGTCGCAGGTTCGAATCCTGCCTCGGGCATGGGTGTGTGTGATGTTCTTAGGTTAGTTAGGTTTAAGTAGTTCTACGTTCTAGGGGACTCATGACCTCAGATGTTAAGTCCCATAGTGCTCAGAGCCATTTGAACCATTTATGCTCTGGCGAACTTTTTGACCAAATATGGCCGATACGCTACAACTTAGAGGTTCCTAGAGTCTGGATTCTGATTCCTTTGTGGGTATCTACACTGACAATTACGGTCAAAAGTAACTAACAACCCCAGTGTGTGTCAATGGGCTGTACATAATATTCTACCTACATCGGGTCAGCAGCGCTTGTGAAATAAAAAAAATGATTGTATTTAACTTCCACATGAACTTGTGTATGCTCTGCTATTGCTCACAACCTCTACATTGTCCACCTCCTTTGTAATTCTCGAAAAGATTATTAATGAAATCATTCAAATTATTGAAGCAGTTATGTTTGCAGGCTGATTCTCAGGAAAGGTAAGACTGGTCTGAAGTTTAACAGAAGTGAACTTGTAATAATACCAATGTGTGAGCGTAACTGTAGCAAGACCATGGCGATACTCACTGCGCAATTCAAAATGATTGGTTTTCTAAACTTCTGCCCCTGATAAAGGTCTGCTATTGGCTTGTGAGGTTTTGCACTCACAGTGAGGGAGAATCTAAAGTATGAGTAATCTCTCCCATCCCTTTTTGGAGGTAAGTGAATTTCAAATGGTTCAAATGGCTCTGAGCACTATGGGACTTAAATTTTTAGGTCATCAGTCCCCTAGAACTTAGAACTACTTAAACCTAACTAACCTAAGGACAGCACACACATCCATGCCCGAGGCAGGATTCGAACCTGCGACCCTAGCAGTCCGCGGTTCCGGACTGCAGCGCCAAGAACCGCACGGCCACCGCGGCCGGCTAAGTGAATTTAAATGACACCGTGGTATGTGGCAAAAAAGGTAATTAAAATTTTTATAATAGTCGCTACAGGGAGATAGATATGCCCTTTTAAATAGCAGACCGAAATGCTTTCAGAAAATATTTCCTGACACTTTTATTTGATAGTAACGTGCTTGTTAAGTAAAGCATTTTTAGCTGTCGCGAGACTGTATTTCATAACTTCTTCACTTCTGTCGTCGTCAGTTATTTTGCTGGCCATGTAATAAAACTCGTCAGTGTCTTATGACATCTCATTTCTTAAGCTAATATCCCGACTCAGTTCGACAACATTTCATCCCAAATTTCTATTGTCATTTAACATTAACGCAACTGTTTAAAATCTACGAAATTTGGTAGTTTGTCTCACTATTACGGAGGACGTTCAATAAGTAAAGCCACAAATTTCTTTTCTCGGCCAATTTCGGTTGAAAAAAATATGGAATTTGTTGTGGGACATTGTGCAATATTCCAGATTCAGCCCCTGTCTTTGAGGGAAGCATATAGCATCTTCGCAACAAATTCGCGCCAACCTATATGATCTCACGTATGCAGGAGAGCACAGCACAGATCTGACTGCCGCAAGTTTGAACGTGCAGAAACTCTCATTCGAGGTGATCGATGTTCGATCCTATGAAGTTGGCACTCCACAGGAAGCAGTACTTGGATGATGAAGAGGTTATTGATTCAACAAAACGTTGGCTCCGACGTCGACAAGCAGACAGGTACCACGTGGGCATACAGGCCTTGGCAGTAAGGTGGAGTAAGGCTGTTGCATTGAACGGAGATTATGTTGAAAATTAGTATTTAGTGTCCCGACGAGTGGGCCATAGTACACTGAGGTGATAGTCGTCGAACGAGGATATACACATATATAGATGGCAGTAATATGTTGCAGACAAGGTGTAAAAGGGCAGTTCATTAGTAGAACTGTCAGGTGACTCGTGTCAAAAGGTGTTCAACATTCAACGTTGACTCGTGTCAAAAGGTGTTCAGTAGTGAATTCAATATTGAGACAGCCATGGTTTCAAGAGTGTGCCGAAATAACGAAATATCAGGCATTATCACTTACCACGGACAACTCAGTGGCCGAATGCCTTCACTTAACGACCAAGGGCAGAGGCGTTTGCGTAGATTTGTCACTGCTAACAGACGAGCAATACTCTGTGGAACAGATACAGAAATCGATGTTGGAAGTACGACGAACGTATCCGTTCGGACAGTGGGACGAAATTTGGCGGTAAGGGGCTACAGTAGCAGAACACTGAAGCGAGTGCCTTTACTAATAGCTCGACATCGCCTGCAGCGCCTCTGATCATATCGTTTGCATGACAGAAGATTGGAAAACTGTGGCCTGGTCAGACGAATCTATATTTCAGTTGATGGTAGGATTCGAGTGTGGAGTAGACACTACGAAGCCATGAAGCAAAGTTGCCAATTACGCAATGTACACTCGACAGCAAAAAAAAGTGGGTCACTCCTGAATTCGAACGTGTAGGCTGCACCTGAATGTATGCAACCAACATAGTATATCTGTGTTGCACAGCGTCGCAACCCTCCAGACTACTAGAGAACACCGGTCTTTATGCCAGTCCGTCTAGACGGAAAGTAACACCACGACAGTACAGAAATGATCAGACAGTCCTTAACGTTTGTAAACTAAACTTAATTACAATAAGTGACATTTCAAACGTTATGGGACAACTAATTTTGTCACATAAAGCATTCCGTAATCCATAGGCACAATTAAATATTTGAGACAGTATATGGATTTATAAAGTTGTATGACAATTGGAAACAAGTTCTTTGCTGTCTAAAATGTTTACCCAACACATGATGAACGTCATTCAACGTTCAACGGGGAGTGGTTTCGCGTCAACTTTATGTAATACTAAACAGTTAAAAGAAAACGTGATTAACGGCACCAAGAACTCTACGGAAATCCCATATTAACAGGAAATCACAAGTAATATCATTGTTCACGTTACTCATCAACAGTTACTTGTACACGAAGTTGTACTTTAAATGACATGACCAACGTCTTCGTTCTGGATCCGGATGCAAACCCAGAACGTAAAGCCATTGTTAACCAAGCAAAGCTTTGTACCTTATCGAGACTCGATCACTAGACAGAAAGAGACGTCAAATATGACGTTTGCACCAGTATCAGTTATCAATTTTCAACTTGAACGTAAATGTTTGTACGAAACCAGGAACCCTAACATGACAATTACCTTCTTGGTAATTAACCTCGAAAGACGTTGTATATTGTTGCACTGTCAAGAATCAAACGATGCACATGTTTAAAATTGAAATGCCATCATGTAATGCTAATGACAAGGATGCGAACCCAGCATCTAATCGGATTGTTGAATACGTAAAATCACAATGTAGATATCACAGTTTGCACCAGTAGTGAGGTTGGAACCTTAAATGATGACTGAAGTTGTATTGCCTGACCGGGATTCGAACCCGGCGCCTACCGCCCTCGTTGTCTAACCAGGAACAGACGAGAAATGTCCAATGTTGGTCCACCATTAGCGAGATGTGAGCACGTTTAACTAGAAATAAGGGGTCGAAAACGTCTATGCTAACTGGGAGTCGAACGCCGCACACGTGGTTATTAAGACACGTTAATAATCAGATTCTTATTCACCAGTAGCTAGGAGTAGCATATTTAGTTGCACACCTTAAGGCTTTTCTCATCCCTAGTAACGTGTTGCCTAATTTCTGCGATATCATGGTGTTAATTTACATGTGGATTGACTGCCGTAAAGAGCAATGTTCTCTAGTAGTCGTGTATCATTGAGATGTAAATGAAGTGCCTCAGCAGAAGGTAATTTCTGTCGTGCAGCACGTATTGTTTCAGAGTCACTGAGTACATGTTACAAGTGCACAAAACGTGTATTATATACTACGTAAACACTATTATTTGGAGAAGCTGCCGCCAAACCTGTTTACTTTTAAATTCCGCTTAGTTGTAGTGGTTGAATACACGTTTTCTTAAGGCTACATCTAATGCAGAGCGCTTACAAGAAAGAATAGTTTCCTGCGTGATGCTATTGCTAGCTAGGTGAAATATTTTGTGGTAACTATGTTTAAAATGAATGTATTTTTGAACGTATTGTTTGTCCACTGTATGTGTGCCGGTACATGTTATAGCATAATAGCTGTAGCTGCGTTAGTTGGGTAGGTTAGGTGTAACTTTTGATCCTTCAGAGGGTGATGGTGGCCTTGCGGCCCGGGCCTGTGCTAGCCGCGGCTCGCGAGCTACGGGCCAGCCCGGCTGGCCGAGGCAGGACGGAAGTGAGCGAGCTGGCGGTGGCGTTGGTGGGCCAACAGCCCAGGACGAGCCAGCACGGTTGCTCCGCGTACCTCTGCCTCTGCTGCTCCGTTTGACGTAAATATGTTTACCTCCTCTTCTGGCATCAGTATAAGAGCGACAAGCAGAAATATACATCAGGCTGTCTGCCGTAATGGCTCACTGGGCGAGGTCTATTCGAGATAGAGTCGTCGCTCTCATTGAAGAAGGAGGATATTCCATCAGAGAAGCTGGCAGACGTTATGGCGTACCATATACAACTGCAACGAGATGGTGGAGGATCTGCCTTGAAAGGGGCACCACCAACAGGGCTCCTGGCTCAGGCAGGAAGAGCGTGAGCTCACAGCAGGAAGACAGGGACGTAGTGTCTAGGAGCAGAGAAAATCCCTTTCTGAACGCGAAGCAGTTGCGGCTCCAGTAACACGATTCGCCGAAGGCTGAGGGACGCTGGACTGCATGCACGATGGTCCGCCGTGAAACAAGGACTCAGCGAAGACAACGTTTTATACCGGCTAGCATTTGTGGAGCTCCATCTGAGGGCGTCGTGGGACAACGTCATTTTCACTGATGAGAAGTTGTTTTCCACCAGTAACAATGGTCCACGAATCGTTTTCAGGCCGCATAGGACTCGTCATTGAGGCGAATATGTAACCACGACGAGAAGAAGTGACCGTCTATCTGTTACCTGCTGGGATTTGATTTCTGCGAGCTGTTACCTGCTGGGATTTGATTTCTGCGAGAGGAGAGGGAATTCTTCACAGGATAGAAGGAACTCTGGACAGCGTGCAGTATGCGCACATATTGGAAAATGTGATGCTTTCGTCAGTGCGAATGCTGTACGCAGAAGGGGACGTCACATTGCAAGAGGACCATTCTCCCATTCACAAGTCTGCGTTTGTTCAGCAGCGGCTCTCCACGATTGGCGTCAACGTCATGGACTGGCCGCCACGGGAAAACATGTGGGCTGAGGTCGCCAGAACATTAACAGAGAACTGGCCACGAAACCAACCAACTACTGCGGACGCTCTTTGGGACTGCGTCCTTGAAGCCTGGAAGGAAGTTGCTTCTTTAGGCTGTTACGTCAGACGGCTTATACATTCTATGCCAAGACGCATGATAGAAGTACAAAATAATGAAGGATTCTGGATAAAATATTAGAATCCTTAAAATGTTATGTTATTTCTTCTTTTTCGTTATTTTTCCTCATTGGGAGCTAGTGTAAGATCGCGTGGCAACAGAAAAGATACATTTTGGGTTAGTTTTCCTTTGAGTTGCCTTTTTAATTCAAGTGGGTTTCTTTTGAATATACAGTTTGTTAAATCCAGAATGAGATTTTCGCTCTGCAGCGGAGTGTGCGCTGATATGAAACTTCCTGGCAGATTAGAACTGTGTGCCCGACCGAGACTCGAAATCCGGACCTTTGCCTTTCGCAGGCAAGTGCTCTACCATCTGAGCTACCGATGCACGACTCACGCCCGGTCCTCACAGCTTTACTTCTGCCAGTATCTCGTCTCCTACCTTCCAAACTTTACAGAAGCTCTCCTGCGAAGAGTAGAGCACTTGCCCGCGAAGGGCAAAGGTCCCGAGTTCGAGTCTCGGTCGGGCACACAGTTTTAATCTCCCAGGAAGTTTCTGTTTGTTAAATAATTTTGATTTCATTTATACCCTGTCTAGATACTAACAAACTAATCAGCGTAGAAGGACTCTGTCACGGACGTTTTTGTTATTACAAATACATCTCTCTCTTCCCCTCCATCCATGAATACACCCTCCGTCCTCCACACATATTATGTTTACTCGTTGTTAATACCTCCTCTATTCTCTCTCACTCACACACTCTCTCTCTCTCTCTCTCTCTCTCTCTCTCTCTCTCTCTCTGACACTATCGCTGCAAGTGCCCTTCTGTTCCATTCCCCCAAATCTTTATAAACAAATCTATCGGTTTCCATTGACGCTACATTTTCTCTTTTAATTGCTGCTGTATTTCCTCTCTATCATTCCTCTCAACACCTATGAAACCGTATTCTTTGATCTCCCATTCCCTATAACCCATTCTTCTTTCTGAAAACAATCCTTCCTTGTCTCTCGGTCCTAAGATAAAACGAACTGTGGCTCACATTTAAGTAAGCAATATTGTCCAAGTAATTCACGTTTACATTTTGCACTTCTGCACTTCTATCCATTCCCAGATCCCGCCCTCCTTCCTGTTACCCGTCCCTTGACATCTGCATCTACATCTAAATGAATACTCTGCATTTCATAATTATGTGCTTGGCAGGGGGTTCTGTGGTCTGGTGGGTTAATCTTGTACTGATGTGTAAAACGTGTAGGTTCACATCCCACGTCAGGAGTAGATTTTTAACACACACA
The DNA here is from genome assembly GCF_021461385.2 of Schistocerca piceifrons. NCBI lineage: Eukaryota > Metazoa > Arthropoda > Insecta > Orthoptera > Acrididae > Schistocerca > Schistocerca piceifrons. Next base: position 1,157,398,247 of record NC_060138.1, on the reverse strand, counting down.
AGTAACTCTCCTTCACCGCTAGTAACGCCAAGTGTAGAACGCCAGTAAGCTCCGTACTTCAATATCCGCAGTAAAGATAACATCCCTTCGCTGCCGACTGGGGCAGAGCGCCATTCGTTTGAGCTGTGACAGATGGAGAAACCCCGGAAGGCAGAGACTCTGTCACCAGCAAGCCGTCGTAAACTAGAAAACGTATTTCATTTAATGAACCAATGGCCATTTAAGTTCACAAGGCACTTACTTTATTTGAAACTGAGACATTGAAAGTTATGGTGCTGGACTGGGATTGGAATTCGATTTCACTGTGTTCCCCAAGATTGTTAACTCTTCTAGGCCTCCTCGAAAGGCACTTATCTGGTTTCGAATCCTGATCAGCACAAAATATTCATTATTTCATTTCAAACCCTAGCATGTGCACTGCGAACTACTAGTGAAAAATAGTTGCATTTTCAACGTCTCTTCGTGGGTTGTCAGCTGTAACGTGTTCGTTTCAACTCACAGCCACATGATGAGCTTTTTATCACAACATTACAAGATCAAACGTTTCCTAACATCTTATCAAGTTCAAACATTCCTCTCCATCCTACTGGCGAAAACGGATTTGTGTTTGACGTTGTGTTCGTTGTGATCACCAACGACGATATGTTATGGATTCAACTTCTAGCCAGCAGGGTATTTTCCATCACATCATTGAAAGTTCAAACATGCCACTCCTAGCTATTATCGGAAAAGAATTTGTTAGTTAAAGTGTCTTCACGACCACGTGTGCGGGGTCTGAATTTCATTCAGTACTGAACTGATGTCTAGCTAAACATGCGCACATGTCGCTACTGGTGAACCAACAATAACTATTTATCGTCTATTCCTGGCTAGAAAACGACGGCACTAGATGCTGGGTTCGAATCCCAGTCAGGCAAAAACAATTCTATCGTCTTTTAAGGTTCCAACATCTCGCTATTGGTGAAAACATTTGATATTTAACTTCTGATTTCACGTACTTCGTTAACACTCCGATTAGGTGCTGGGTTCGCATCCACGTCACAAGCTTTACATGATGGCATTTCAATTTTAAACGTCAGAATACCTTGTTGCTTGTGACTGACACCATATTAAACGTCGTTGGGAGTAGTTCCCAGTAAGGTAACTGTTATGACATGATTCTCAGTTCAGTACAAACATTTTCGTCATTTATTTTTCGGATCTGAATTGATAACTGATACTGGTGAAAATGTCTATACTTCACGTCTCTTTATGCCTAGTGATCGGGTCTCAGTAATGCACAAACAAAGCTTAGCTTAGTTAGCGATGGCTATAGGTGCTGGGTTTGAATCCAGATCCAGAACGACGACGTTCATCATGTCATTTAAAGTTCAAATTTGTGTACACGTAGCTGTTGATGTGTTACGAGAACAATGATATTACTGGTGATTCGCTGTTAATGTCGAGATTTCGCCGACCGCGGTGGCCGAGCGGTTCTAGGCGCTACATTCTGGAACCGCGCTACCGCTACGGTCGCAGGTTCGAATCCTGCCTCGGGCATGGATGTGTGTGATGTCCTTAGGTTAGTTAGGTTTAAGTAGTTCTAAGTTCTAGGGGACTGATGACCACAGAAGTTAAGTCCCATAGTGCTCAGAGCCATTTGAACCAATTTTGAGATTTCCGTAGAGTGCTTGTTGCCGTTAATCGCGTTTTTTTACTGGTTCGTCCAATTTCCGGTTTCCAGAGCCTCTCGCCGTTGAGCAACATTCAGCACGTGGATGGAAAACTTTTTCGAGAGTGAAAAACTTTTTTCCAATTGCCGTACAGCTTTGTAACTCCATATTTTGTCTCAAGTATTTCATTTTGACTAAGGAAAATAATCCGTTTTCTCAGAACTTTTGGAATGTCACTTGTTGTAATTAAGGTTAGTTTATGACTGTTATGGGGTGTCTCATCGCTAAGAACGTGTTTTCTAATATGTTTTGTATGACGATTTTAGTTCACGCTTAGACTGACTGCTGTAAAGACCTTTGGTCTCTAGTAGTCTCTTGCGGTACCCATTGTGTTTAGTTAAACGACTGTATCCCACGGGGTTTTGGTGTTTAGAGGACCTGCAACACAGCTACGTTATGTTGGTTGTATTCGGCAGTGACCCACATTTTTTGCTGTCAAGTGTACAAGCTTCTGGTGGATACGTAATGGTGTAGGCTCCGTTTGCATGAAATGGACTGGGTCCTCCGGGCCCACCAAATCGGTCATTGACTGGAAACGGATGTGTTCTGCTACTTGCAGACCATTTGAAGCCATTCTTGACTTCTTGTTCCCAAAAGATGGAATTTTTATGGATGACAATGCGGCCTGTCGGCCATCCAGTTCGCCCGACATGAATCCCGTCGAACATTTATTGGAGATAATCGGCAGGTCAGCTCGTGCACAAATTCCTGCACCGTCAACACTTCCTCAATTATTGATGCCTATAGCGACATCATGGCTCAATATTTCTGCGAGGGACTTCCAGCGACTTGTTGAGTCCACGCCGCATTGAATTGCTGCAATACAACAGGAAGATATTAGGGGTAGCCCATGACTTTTGTCACCTAAGTTTATTGTGTGTTACTGTCCTGAATTAAAGTAACCTGCTTTCAGAAATATAATATAACGTTGCATTACTTGTTGAACACCTCTTGTAGGAGTCAGTAAGTTCGCCCATAGCGTTCGCGACTACTCAGCTTGGAGGATGTCCGCTAATGGTAGCACCCTGATGACGCACTGTTTTCTGTCAACAGGGCGCAAACTGTAGACATAGCCCCGGGACGGCCGACGGCCAACGAGCGTTGCCCCAGCGCCGGGACGCCAGCCCGGCTCACCACGTGCCCCGCTGCGCGCGCAGCTTCGGTGGCGGGGCAGCGGGGGCGGCAGGGCGTCGCGACGCCAGAGCAGTCGCGGCCGGCGCAGTGGGGGCCAGTCGCGCCGCGAGCAGCGCAGGACAGCGTCTCGCGAGCTGCCAGGCCAGGGGGATGCGCGCCGGCGGACATGCGCCCGCTCGCCGTCGCCGTCGCGCTCCTCGCCGCAGCGGCCGCGGCCGCCGCGCTGCCGCCAGTCGTCAAGATCGGTAAGCTGACGACGGCGCCGCAGTGCCGAAACGTCTCCACCTAAACGCAGCACCCTCTGCTCGCTCCGCTTCTCATCACATGGCTGTCTGCCACTCTACGTCTACACAAGTTTGTGGAAACAACAAATAACGAACAAGGCAGGCAACATTGTAATCAAGCTGACGAGGGTACCCTCAGCGCCGAAACGTCTCCATCTAAACGAAGCACCTTCTGCTCGCTCCGCTTATCAGATGGCTATTTGCCCTCACTCCCCTTCTGATTATTCCGCAATCTGTGAAGCCAACGAATGACGAAGAAGTCGGGCAACTTTTTCTTCAGGATAGGTACACTGACGATGAGCCCTAGCATGCCGAAACATCTCCACATTATTATAGAACCATTTGCTCACTCCGGCTCTGTGTTTGGACAGACTGATTTTTTACCTCACCAGCAGTTTTTAAAGTCTGTGAATGAATAACAAGTTAGACGATTACTGTTTTCAAGATCTGCAAGCTGACGACAACGCTCACACTGCCGAAACGTCTCCACGTAAACATATCACCCATTACTCGCTCAGCTTCTCATCAGATGGCTGTCTCCTTATACTCTCCTTACATGGTTTCAGGAGTTTGTGAAACCAATGAATGACGAAAAAGTCTGGCATTACTATCGTCAAAATCGGTAAGCTGGTGATTATACACAGAACGCCGAAACATCTCCACGTAAAAATAGCACCATCTGCTCACTCCGGCTCTGATCTGTTCCCTACTTGGACGGACTGTTTTTATATCTCGCTAGTAGTTTGTAAAACCGATGAACGACGAACGAGTCAGGCATTACAGTCGTCAAGACCGGTAAGCTGGCACTGACGCCCGGAATGCTGAAATATCGTTTACACTCTCGACAATCACCTTCCTGAAAAGTACATTGCTTATGTCTTTCATAATTTCAGAAAGTGGTCTTATCTCTTCAGCAGATGAATCACGATTACGTCGGAAAATATTGGATAATTTGCAGCTGCTAACATTACGACACAAATTAGAAAATCATCTGTGTTCATCACAGCGCGATATAGCTCCCGTAATATGACGATATTGTAGTGAATGAAATTTAAGAGCAGCTGTAAGTCCTGCCACCTAAGCATCTATGATAAACAAAGCAAAGCAGTTTTTATAGCGAGGAATCGGAACGATTTTATTGTACTGAGATGTATGGATATAAATGTTTGCAATTTGGGTTCCACTGCCCAAGATTTTTATAGGTCGTATAAATTTCCGCCTCAGCTGTTTTTATTCGCGAGCGTTCATTTGTATTTCCACTGCTCAACAGATAAGCCATTATGAAACACACATTAAAATTTAAGTCATGCTCCATAATAATGACATCTGCCATGAAGGGATGCTACTCCTCCAAACTTTGGAGTGCGATTCTCTTTATAACTGCAAATGACTGAAGTATATGGTTGGCCAATCGTGAGTAAACAAATGCACATTCGTCAGTAAATACAGCAAAGGCGGAAAATCAATATGAGCTGTAAGACATGTGTACATGACAACAAGAATGTATCTTGTTTATGAAATCACTCTTAAGAAAATGCACTGTTTTCTATAGATGCGTGAGTGAAATGTATGGCAATACTGCTGACAGGCGTTTTCATCTCTAGAAAGGACGGTAGTTCGAATATCTTACGAGTTTTACCGATTTCCGATACTATATCAGCTATTGCGAGTTTGGGGAACTGAACACTTAGTAGCGTCTTAAGATAAAATTAGGAGATGAATTCGATTACAATCTTGAAAATACAGACATTGGTAGCATAATTTCTTTAATTCGTTGTTAATAAACAGTATGTGTTTCACAACATCAGATACTTTAATATCAATATATTTTCGTTATTAATAAAGGAAATAAATTTCCTGTTTGAGACCGCAATCTTTGTGAATATTTCGTCCACAAAATCGTCATGATCACTTAATAAACGTCTTTATTTCTTACGCCTTTTCGGTTACTGCCATCATAGGATTAACTGCACATATTTGATTATGGCAGTAGCCGAAAAGGCGTAATATGTAAAGAAATTTATTGAGCGATGTCAATGATTTTTTGTACAAAATACTAACTGTTTTTTCGTCTTCTAACATTCTTTCCCTATTTTTAACTAGATTTTCATGTTCATATGTGTGAAAACTGTATCACTGAGACGGCGAACTATCGTAAACCTGGCAACATTTTAATTGGCTTTAAAGCATATTATGATTAAACAAATCACCTCGAAAGCTTCTTTGCATCCAGAATTCGTGTTGTGACTCAAATTCGGTGGAAATACTAGGGACGAATAGAATGTTTCGCAGCTGCCTTGTTTTATCTTTGTATAGATCCTTTCACTGCAATACTGTTCCCGTCTTTGAAACACTTTATGTATTTTACTATGTTCTTCGTAAGACATTCCAAATATCTGAATACTTCTGAGGATTTCGGTTGACGCTTGGAATTTAATAGGGGAGCGACTAAAGGAGATTCGAAGTGTCGTCAGAGACGAGGCTTCAACGCCACAATTACTGTAGTAACTGAAGTACTGAATTGAATCTACTGAATATAGTAAATGTACTAGTATTTCAATCTTCTGAAGATGGCTCCAGACATAATCTTTCACTTTTTAGCGGACTTAGTGATATTTTAAAATTTGCTGTCGTGATTAGAGTCTATGCGAGACAGGGATTCGAACCCAGAACTTTGCCTTCCAAGGACAGTTCTCATACGGAGCCATCCGTGCACAACACATGAGCCATCGTTACGGCGCCGCTTCCGCCAGAACCACTGTTCCCAAAGTTCACAGCAGCTCTCATGAATACCTGGCGGCGATAAAAGGAACTCGCGGGATAATGGCTTAGCCATAGCGTAGGGATTGTTTGCAGAATAAATCTTTCAGCGTAGAGTGCACTGTTAAGAAACTTTCTGTGAAGTCACACTCTGTCATAAAGTAGTACTAGTCACAGTAGCTGAAAAGTGGAAGCACTGGCAGGGGTCCCAAGTGGGCCTCGAGTCGAGCCTGGTTAGCTCAATGCTAAGAACGTTTGCCCTGAAAGGCAACGTTCTGAGTTTAAGTACCAGGAGGAATTTTCTACAACACATTACTGGCTGCTTCAACCATTGCTTCACATGTATTGCGGCAAAGATAATGATACATTAAGTAACCTTTACTCCTCTGGAAATGTTCCAGACGGGCCGAGTATCTTTCTCTGCCTCAGTTGAATGTGTGCTGTGTATTTTGTGTTGAACGTCATCGCAAAGGGCGTAAATAATTAGATATTTAGATACAATAACTAGGAAGTTATTAAGCGGAGTTACTGAACGTAGTTTTCCGAAATTCCTTCACCAGGGAAGACGAATGGAATATTCCAGAATTTGACACACAAACAGCTGCTAGCATGAGTTTCTTAGAAGCAGATACCTTAGGGGTTGCGAAGCAAATCGCTTGATACGGGCAAGTCTTCAGGTCCAGATTGTATACCGATTAGCTTACTTTCAGATTACGCTGATACACTAGCTCCCTACTTAGCAATCATATACAAGCGCTCACTCACCGATGGATCTGTACCTACAGATTGGAAAATTGCGCGGGTCGCACCAGTGTTTAAGAAGGGTAGTAGGAGTAATCCATCGAACTACAGACCTATATCATTGACGTCGGTTTGCAGTAGGGTTTTGGAGCATATACTGTATTCAAACATTATGAATCACCTCGAAGGGAACGATCTATTGATACGTAATCAGCATGGTTTCAGAAAACATCGTTCTTGTGCAACGCAGCTAGCTCTTTATTCGCACGAAGTAATGGCCGCTATCGACAGGGAATCTCAAGTTGATTCCGTATTTCTAGATTTCCGGAAAGCTTTTGACACCGTTCCACACAAGCGACTTCCAATCAAGGTGGGGGCCTATGGGTTATCGTCTCAGTTGTGCGACTGGTTTCGTGATTTCCTGTCAAAGGTCGCACTTCGTAGTAATAGACGGCAAATCATCGAGTAAAACTGATGTGATATCAGGTGTTCCCCAGGGAAGCGTGCTGGGATTGCTGCTGTTCCTAATCTATATAAATGACCTGGGTGACAATCTGAGCATTTCTCTTAGATTGTTCGCAGATGATGCTGTAATTTACCGTCAAGTAAGGTCATCCGAAGACCAGTGTCAGTTGCAAAGCGATTTAGAAAAGATTGCTGTATGGTGTGGCAGGTGGCAGTTGACGCTAAATAACGAAAAGTGTGAGGTGATCAACATGAGGTCCAAAAGAAATCCGCTGGACTTCGATTACTCGATAAATAGTACAATTCTCAAGGCTGTCAATTCAACTAAGTACCTGGGTGTTAAAATTACCAACAACTTCAGTTGGAAAGACGACATAGATAATATTGGGGGGAAGGTGAGCCAAAGGTTGCGTTTCATTGGCAGGACACTTAGAAGATGCAAGAAGTCCACTAAAGAGACAGCTTACACTACACTCGTTCGTCCTCTGTTAGAATATTTCTGCGCAGTGTGGGATCGTTACCAGGTGCGATTGACGGAGGACATCGAAAGGGTGCAAAAAAAGGGCAGCTCGTTTGGTATTATCACGTAATAGGGGAGAGAGTGTGGCAGGTATGATACATGAGTTGGGATGGAAGTCATTAAAGCAAAGCCGTTTTTCGTCGCGGCGAGATCTATTTACGAAATTTCAGTCACCAACTTTCTCTTCCGAATGCGAAAATAGGTAGGAATGATCATCAAAATAAAATAAGAGAAATCAGAGCTCGAACAGAAAGGTTTAGGTGTTCGTTTTTCCCGCGCGCTGTTCGGGCGGAATGGTAGAGAGACAGTATGATTGCGGTTCGATGAACCCTCTGCCAAGCACTTAAATGTGAATTGCAGAGTAATCATGTAGATGTAGATGTAGAAGTGTGGCCTTTTTTTTTAAAGAAACTCAGAGTGAGTATCCGACTGTCCAGACACATGAAGAGAATGCTATACAATGATATATGGAAACTCTTCGTGGCTTTGGTACATGTTATGGTAGTTGTAAAGTTGCATTCATAGCTCAGTTACTCTGCCAGTCATCAGCAAGCAGCAGATTCTTCGATATCATCATCCTACGACACCTTCATTTGCATTAATCCTACCTTCGCACAATCTTTGTGGTTCACCGCATCGTTCTTCACCTAGACACCTTGTATTTCATCCAACGAAATTTCCCTCAGTATGGTGAAATACTGCTATCGTTAATGCCGTACATGCTGTTTTATCAACTAATACAGTGTGCCGAATGGGGATCACAGCACAAACGCGCAGTAGTTAACGAATTGGACTCGATTCCAGGAGGGGCAGGATTCCAATAGCCCAGGAGCTTCAGGTTTAAGTTTATAGCTGTTTTCCAAATCGCTTAAAGTGAATGCAGTGGAAGTATCTTTTAAATGGATGTTTCCGATACCACATTCTTGCCCAATCTGACGATGTGTCTCCTGTAAAAGCCTCTTGGTCGAAGGGACATTTTCTTTCAACGGACATGGGCGCGTACCGCCGTTGCGCGTACCGCCGTTGGAACTAGAGGGCGGCCAGGGTAAGTTGAACTTCGATTCCTTACTTGGAGGAAGCCTGAGCGATTTGACTGCGAGAGCAATGCCCGTGAAATGCTAAGATAACAGCAACCTTCCCCTTAGATGTGACTCGTAACAATTTGTCTAAATCTCTATATTATTATTATTATTATTACTTATCGAATTTAGAATAGGTTCGCTCCTCGTCGGATGCCCGATTTTCACAACTCCCTGGCGACCTATTTCTTCTCTTAAATTGCTTGATCTCATTGCTTTTACTATTCAGTATTCTCTAGTTTCTCTCACTGTCCCACATTTTATGCGTTTCTGTGGGGATCCATAGCATAGTCTTCTTACATATCCTGGTTTCATTCAACAGTTTTCTTGACTAAGCTTAATAAAGCGGAAATAGTAATAAATACTTTCACAATAAAATTTAGAAGTAATTCGAAGGGTTTCTTTATTTCTCTTTTTGCGAAGATAATGGGTTTCAGACATTATATCTCATTTGCTTATTTAAATGAAGTGGAGCAATTTATAAGAAAAAAAGTTTTAACAGATACGTACGATACTTATTGTTAGATTTTGCGACCGTGCAATGAAATTTTATTTACAAAGAAGCGAAATTCTATGCCTACATACCTTGAATGAAGTGCTTCGTGAGCGTAAAGTTACCAGAAATGTAAGGGAAAGCGCAGGAGAAGATGGATGTAGTATTTGAGATGTTATGGAAGCAGATGTAAGCAAAAACAGCAGAGAAGTATGCTTGCGTAAGGAATCGAGATGGTAGCCCGATCGATGCGTCTACCTAAAGCGGACAACCAATATCTCATCCTATCAGATGCATACGATGCTCAAGATAATACGGTACCACGAGCACATGCTCGCAATTTGCACTAAAGTAGAAGTGTACCCGGTAACCATATTATCAGCGCTCAGATGTGACACTGCCTTTGAAGCGGTAACAGCAATATCGCATTATACCATTGATTTCCGTATGCATGATGGTATGTTTATTTTAACTTTAGTACACTCTCTGCTAAATCTTATTTGGAAAAGATAATCTCTGCATTATACTCCCACTACATAGTTAACAATCGGCCATAATGAGCCGGCCGCTGTGGCCAAGCGGTTCTAGGCGCTTCAGTCCGGAACCACGCGCCTGCTACGGTCGCAGGTTCGAATCGAGCTTCGGACATGGATGTGTGTGATGCCGTTAGGTTTAAGTAGTTCTAAGTCTAGGGGACCGACGACCTCAGATGTTAACTCCTATAGTGCTTAGAGCCATTTGACTACAATGAAAGGCTAACATCCAACACTAACGGTTATCATAACGATCATTTCCAGACGAATAGTAAATATTTTAGGAGTTCGTAGCGTAGATTAAAACTAGTAAAGCATGCCTAGTAACATGCGTCAGTTTTTGATAGGTTATGAAGATGCAACTGTTAGAATATACCCAAAAGAAATACCGACAAAAGGTGTGACCAAAAGCAAACCATAAAAGATTTTGATTAAATCGCCCTTTAGAATTTTCTTTAAAACGCCACATGTAGCATTCATTAAATCGTTCTGACGTTCTTTTGTTAAGGCAGCACTGTTCCTAATTATAACGATAAATTCGTTCCTCAATTTCACTTTCGATTTGTAAACCTCGCTTTTCAACAATCCCCACAAGAAGAAATCTAAAGGGTGACGTCTCTGGTCCTTGGGGCACAAGAAACGCAATCATTTTTACCAATCCACCCTCTGGGAAAATTAAGGTTTAGATAATGTGTGACCTGACAAGTAGATTGTGAACGACCCGTGTAGTCAAAGCAAGCTCTTCCAGTAAAGCTCAAATCTGTTATTCAAGAATAGACAACGGACTCCGTGAACGATTTGCAAAGACCACAGACCCAGGCACCTAATTGACCTCACATCACACCACACATTTAGAGGAAGCATTTTTGAAAATGTGCCTCCAATAAGTTATATGGGTTTTCGTTGGATCACCACATGAATTACGAGTTTAACTGATGACGATAGACTTCGTGAGTATTAATGGTATTACTCGGTGACTTGCAATTAGCCAACGACAAAATTCCAATCGTTTGCCTCCATCTCCTTCTCGAAGATAATGTATCCGCTGTGCACGATCAGAGTAAGTTGTCTGACAAAAACTTTTACTGGCGCATTGAGTTCTTTCCATATGAGTGACATGCCCTGTTGTTGCAGAGAAAGTAACCAGCAAAAAAATGCTTCAATCGGAGCACAAAAAAGACGAATACGCTTCATTTTAGAAAACCCTGACTGAAATGTGGGGTACCAAATGCCTCATTCCACTTTCATAAGCACATTGAAAATGTTCCCAAAAATTCTGGCATGCGAACATAATCGCGCTTTTTTTGTATTGGGAGAGAACAAGACAGTGCAGTGCCAAAGAGACGATAAAGCAATAAATACTGGAAGACAGGAAATAGTGGTTTTGTAGTGAAAGAGCGAAGGAGAAAATGGCAGTGTGAGAGAAAGAGATCGACGAAATGGCTGTGGAACGTGCTGACAGTGACAGAAGAGTGCTAGGACAAGAGTGAAGAAGACAGTGCCAGTGGAAGAGGAATTAAGGGAAGGAGAAAGTGGAAGTGGGCGAGGGCTAGTGATAACGAGAGGCAGGTCTATAGCAATGACAAATAGGAAGATAGAGATAGTGACAGTGAGAAGATGCAGCAGCAATGGGAAGGGTATGAATGAGATAGTAGCAGTAAGAGAGAGAGAGAAATAGAGAGAGAGAGAGAGAGACAACAGAGCGACAGTGAGAGGAACAGTAGGAGGACAGAATGAGGGAGACTGGGCTGTGAGACAGCAGACGGTGACAAATATAAAGAGGTAATGACAATGAGTTGGAGTGAATGAATGAGTAAGATTGGGCAAGTGGGAGTGGATGGATATGAGCGACTTGCAGCGATGGACTACTGGCTGTGAGCGAGTTGCAGTTAGGGGAGCTCTTGGTAGTGAGATATGAGTTGCATGTTAAAAAGGGCGACAGCGTAACTCATGCCGCGCAGTTTACCAAGATTATATTCATCCGATTTCTGAGAATAGGAGCACTTAGCGACTTCTAATAAACTATACTTCAAACATTTATAAAACTTATTCCTGCTGACTACATTTGCCCTCTTCACGCGGTGTAACTTCAGTTTCAGGCATGACAATTTACTACTTCTCTACTAGCAACACATTTTGCAGGCAGTATTAACACGTATAACTAAAGGGACCTGTAAATTATATAATTTTACCGCACATTATTCAGGAGATATGATGTCATAAACATCGAGATGCGTGATAAAATAGTCCCGAGTTCGAGTCTTGGTCCGGCACACAGTTTCAATCTGACAGGAAGTTTCACATCAGCGCACACTCCGCTGTAGAGTGAAAATTCCATTGTAAAAAACAGTTTTTTTTAACTGAGTGATTCAAATCTCTAAGGAATCATTGGAGGGAGGGTTGCTGGTTTTGTAGTGCTTTGCAAAAGTACCCTACACCGTTAATGCCACGTCTAGTAATATTCTGAATAACTGATTTAAGGCAATAATCAGAATCGGAAAGTAGTAGTGAAGGATTTGAGTTCGGTTCTAACTTCTAGGTTATCAGATCACTCATGAAGGTATTTAAGCTGAGAAGCTAAACTTCAGGGAATGAATGGTGCGTTTGAAAGACGCGCTCTGTACGGAACGTGGATTTTACAGCTAGATGCGGTGAATCGCCCGGAAACAGACATGACATTTGAGCAATACATTACAGACAGATGTTTAATGAACGTTGTAGACTAGCAAGTCACAAGTTTAACAACATTAAATGTTCCATGATAACCGGTGCTAGAAGCGTGTCATAGGCTATCGGAGATCACACAAGAGATGAACAGTGTCTATGACTGATCGTCAGAATCGAAGGGGCAGTATTTCCAAATGCGTAAATAGCCGAAGACGAACACAAATATGTGACAAAGGCACACCACGTCTTTTCCGCCGAGCTATACGGTCCAGTCCATTATCCTCTACATGTACATATTATACTCCGCTAGCTACCAAGCGGTGTGTGGCGGAGGGCACTATTCGCACCAAAGTCATATCCCTCCCCCCCCCCCCCCCTCCTCCACCTGTTTCACTCGCGGATCGCGCACGGGAAAGAAGACTTAGTACGGGCTCTAATTTCCCTTATCTTTGAATGGTGATCATTGCGCGTTATGAAAGTTTGTGGTAATAATATATGCTACTCATCCTCGGCGAATATCGGATTTTGGAATTTAGTGAGCAATCCCTTCTGTTTAGCGCGTCGTCTATTTGCAAGTGTGTCCTTCATACTCTGTATGAGATTCGTAACGCTCTCGCGATGGCTAAATGTACCAGTCACGGATCTTCTTAGGACCTTCTCAATCTCTTGAATCAGACCCAAATGGTAAGAGTCCCATGCAGACGAACAATACTCTAAGACTGAACGAACTAAAGTATTGTAAACAATATCCTTTGTTGAGGGACTGCATCGATTCGTAGTTCTACCAATAAACCGCAATCTAGAGTTCGCCTTACCCGTTACATGTGTTATCTGATCGTTCCATTTGAGATCATTTCGAATAGTCACACCCAGATACTTGACTGGTGTTACCGCTTCCAAAGCTGGGCATTTATATTGTACTCGCATGTTAATGGGGATTTTCGCGTCATTACACCTCCCATTAATTATCTGCAAATCCTCATTGATTTGTTCACAACTTTCCTGCGATACTACTTTTCTGTAGAGTACAGTTTCATCGGCAAACAGTCTAATGCCGCTGTCAGTGTCATGAACCAGATCGTTTATGTAAATCGTAAAAAGTAGCGGACCTATTACGCTGCCCTGGGGCACACCTGATGTTACGCTTGATTCTGTTGAAGTCTCCCCATTCAGGACAACTTACTGCTCTCTGTCTGTTAGAAAACTTTCTATCCAACCGCGTATGGCATCGGATAGACCGTAAGCGCGCACTTTCTGGAGCAAGCGACAGTGCGGAACTGAGTCGAACGCCTTTCGAAAGTCGAGGAATATGGCGTCAACCTGGGAGCCGGTATCTAGAGTCTGTTGTATATCATGCACAAAGAGGGCCAGCTGTGTTTCGCATGACCGCTGTTTCCTAAAACCGTGCTGGTTTCTGCAGATGAGCTTCTCAGAGTCTAGAAAGGTCATTATGTCTGAACACAAAATATGTTCCATGATTCTACAACCAATCGATGTCAGTGAAACTGACCGGTAATTATGTGCATCCCATTTTCTACCGTTTTTATAGATTGCTATGACCTGGGCCTTCTTCTAGTCCCGTGAACTTTCCGCTGTTCCAGTGATCTCTGATAGATGATGGATAAGAATGGTGCTATATTTGTAGCGTAGTCAACATAAAATCTTACGGGGATACCGTCTGGGCGAGATGCCTTCCTGGCATCTAAGGATCTTAACTGTTTTACAATCACAAATACACTAACCACTACGTCAGCCATTCTTGCGTTTCTTCGATAATTGAAAGGGGGAATGGTGCTGCAGCCTCTCCCGTAAACGAGCTTTGAAAGCTAGGTTTAGAATATCGGCCTTCTGTTTACCATCATCAGTTACATTACCCGTACTGTCAGCAAGAGAAGGTATTGAAGTGTTTGTAGCGTTCATAGATTACACGTACGACCAAAAATTTTTTGGGTTATTTTTAAACTCTGCAGATAAAATATTGCTTTCAAATCCGTTACAAGAATCTCTCATTGACCTTTTGACAGCTGCTTTCATTTAGCGTAATTTCTGTCTGTCAGTGGGGCTGTGACTACGTTTAAAACGACTGTGCAAAATTCTCTGATTCCTAAGCAACTTCCTAATACGTTTGTTGAACCAAGGTGGGTCCTTTCCCTCCCCTATATGTTTGCTAGGCACATATTTCTCGAACACGTGGTGGACAATACCTTTAAAATCCGACCATAGACACTCGGTATCTTTGTGTCCCGCGGTGAATGCTTGGAGCTGATTATGAATATGACATATTTATTTGCTTTCCCAAACAAGAAAACTCTACGCTGATTCTTTGTTTTTTTTTTTTGCAACTTCCACTGACATAGAAGCCACAACGACATTATGGTTATATCGTTGCCGTTTTAAATGTGGCCCGACAGGAATCCAGTAATGCCAAGTCTGAACGGAGGAAAGTGGATCATGATTGATATCACAATCTCGCAATTACATTCGGCCCCTAATTTTATATTATTTTTTTATGTCCTACCTGACGTTGTACACTGATGGAAAAAAATTGTAGCTCCCTCAAGGACGATGTTCGCTGGTGCATACTGAGAGGTTACAGTGTCAGCGATTCATTTGTCACGGTCATCGGCGGTCTGACGACGCTCTGGAGGCTTGGCTGTGCGTCCTTTGTTTCTGACTCTGGAGTCAGTAACTGTGTTGAGTTTAGAGGTGAACAGTGTGTGCAACATTCATTCTAGGATACAACCAAGCCCCGCCGACGAGTACGTACTCCTGCGACGAACTCCTGCCATTTGAACACGATCGCCTGTGGGAGGCTCTACTGACGTATCGACCGGCTCCTGCGCGTGTTCCGCAGTGTGTTGCTGCTTTCAGCAGTGGTCTGTGGAAAGTTCCCGTACTTGTAGACCAACTTCTGCACGTCCGCATATTACAGAATCTAGTCACGATCGACGCACTGTGGAAGCAGCGGTGACCGATAGAATATCATCCAGCGACGAAATTCTGGCACGTGTTACACCTGCCATGCCATCAGGGGCCACTGGGAACAGTCTGAATGCAGTAGCGTTAAGCCACGCGTGCCTCCGGCCGGCTACCCCTGACACCACGACACTACCAAGAATGGCCACTCTGGTGTCTAGAAAGAGTTGACTAGAGACTGCAGTGTGCTCTGTTCTCTTCAGTGATGACAGTAAGTTCCGTCTGTATGCGAGTGATGGATTTTCACGGTGTGGAATACGACTGTGTGAGCTGCCTATTCCAGAATGCTTTCACCGACGACACACAGGTCTCATCCCAGACCTCTTGCTGTGTATCTGTGTGTGCAGTGAGATAGGGGAGGAGGTGGGGGGTGGTTACAACTCGCCGTCACTTTTGGTGTTTCTGCAGGGTAAAGCAACCAGTGCCCGCTACAGTGCACAAGTTGATATCTCGGCGCTACTGCCATTTATTTGACATGAAGATGATGTCTGTAACGTCGCTTCCTTTGGACACAAAGATGAAAATATAAAAATAGTACCCAAAACCCAATACAAACCCCAAACCCAAGATCCAAATTTCATAAAAAAAGAAAAAAAAGTCCCAGTGTGATGGCATCACTTGAATAGTAGCAAGTATACTGAAGAGAAACAATGTAAAAAGAAACAGAAAAGAAATCCAGTATAAAGTAACTTAGTATTTTTGCAAAAGAAAGTAATATAGAATCCCTTTTGTATCAAATTAAAGTAAAAGTAGATCGCAAAGTAGTGTACTTACAGATCACGGAGTAGAGCAAGTGACCTTGAAGAATACTCCTTGTGAGAACTCTTTGCGGACACAGCGCATTACAGTAGATGAAGAGTCATACAGTGTTAATGTGCTTCTAGCCCTTGCTTGATCGTGTCGTAACTTAACGTGTGCTCTTGTACGTAGGCCATACGAGATTGTTTTTACATTTTGGAGATTTGCGATCTGCTAAATTTCATTAAGCTTTAAATAGAAAGATCAGCAACTTTGAGTATATCATTACGTAAAATCAAGATAGGAAAAGAACCGAAATTTGTCTTAAACTGATTATTATCATTGGAAGGCTGAACTCTGTGACAAAGTGATAGACTGTTAGTAATTTAATGGAAAAGGAAGTGAATATTAGTATCGAATTGTGAGAAAATACTTAGATTTCGTTAAAGCAACTGGTGAAATCTGGATCTTATTGCAAACTCTTTGATTGAAATTTACGTAACTGATTCCACCCACCTTAGGGAAAGGTTACTTCTTTAAGACAATGGATGTGCTTAGACTATAATAAACCAGCATAACGTGAATTTACCGTGTTTGATATTTATTTCGTACCAAATAATATTACACGCTTACGAAATATTTTATCAGTGCAACGGTACAGATTAATAACAGAGCGCAGCATATATATACATATATTTTCTTTGCCGCTTTTAAAAATTATCTTACTGATTCAGACTATTTAGCTTACGTAAACAGAAGACTTAAGTGGAGAAACTATTGCTGTATATAGACTGTAACCATGATTAGTGCAATAATAGCAGTTTGTATACAACTACGTGTAGCTATGCTCATACACGTCGGGGAGCACATAATTATTTGAGCTGGTCGGTACGATTAATACGCACTCGGCGTGAATTTGCAGCAGCAGGACAGACTTCTTTTGTAACGTTCCTCATTAGACAGTATACAGACATTCTACCGCTAGCTGGTCGGAGCACGAACTTCATCAACGAATACTTGCAATAGAATTAGCAGTTACTTGTCGTTATTTAGCATGACAACGCACGTCCACATACGGCTGCTGCAATGCAACATGTTCCTCCTGGGGTACCATAGCTGAGACCACCTAATCTCCCGCCAATTAGATACGCATGGAACATGATGAAACTGGAATTTACTCGTTCCACAAAATTCGTAACACAAAGCCGTATCAGGCTCTTTCATTGTACTACCAGTTTAAGTTACAAACCACCATCTGGTACGAAACGTAAACAAATGCCGTTACACGAAAATGGAAATAGAGGAATGCAGCTATTGTCACGTTCATTCTCAAAAATACGACAGTGAGGTCCAGGTTAAATAATAGCACAACAGGGTATTAGATAACCGACATTACGAGCTGCATATGTACTGGATAACATTAATAAAACCGACAAACTGCAGGGGCGGATACCTGAATGGAAATGGAGAAAAAAAGGTGTGACGAACATGTTTCCGGAAATGCATCGTTCCGATAGACTGTGGTTGACGAATTAAAGGTCCTTTTGTGTTTCAGGCTGCGTGATTGACGCAGCGTACTGTAAGCGGCAGAATGGTCCGGTATTCATGTCGGGAACAAGCTGAGATGGTGTTTGTGTACGGGCAAGCAGATGGAAACGGTCGAGTTGCAGCGCAACTATACCAGAACAAATACCCTCATCCTAGTACAAGCACCAGGCAACTGGCTCGCCAACACGGTATAAGCCAAAGTACAGTCCTATGCATCGTGCATAACAACTGCTACTATCCGTATCACCTGCAACGAGTGTGTTGTTACGCTCAACAATTTGCTGCTGTGCAAACCCTTCAACAGCGTTTTCACGACGGCAGTGACGCTATTCGGAGAAAAGCTGGAATGTGTGCTGCAATCCATGCTTTACATTCCCTGGAGGCCACTTTGAATATCCTCTGTGAGGTGGATGCAATGCGTCACTGTACTGTGTTCCAGGATCATCTTTTGTCGCTGCACGCACACCATCTGTTGCTTGCCACATGTTCCAAAGCTTCAGTCTGGAACCACGCGGCTGCTGCGATCGCAAGTTCGAATCCTGCCTCGGGCATGGATGTGTGTGATGTCCGTTGGTTAGTTAGGTTTAAGTAGTTCTAAGTCTACCTCAGATGTTAAGTCCCATAGTAATACTCAATGAACTGTGGACAAAGCCCGACCAACAGACATTTTATGCATCAACCAAAAATGACAGTGCATTGAGAATGGCTAGTTTCTAGTTGTAATCTAAATCTGCCGATAAAAATTCCAAAGGACGACTGATAGCTGAAATCTATTATTTACACATAAAAATAACGGTCGCTGCGTGCAACAGCCTCTGAATGGAAGGTAACCTGATGAAGTCCCTTAGTGTTTAGAACCATCTGAACCGTGTTCAAAAATGGTTAAAATGGCTCTAAGCACTATGGGACTTAACATCTGAGGTCATCAGTCCCCTAGACAGGATTCGAATCTGCGACCGTAGCAGCCGCGTGGTTCTCGACTGAAGCGCCCAGAACCGCTCGGCCACCACGGCCGGCTTGACACGTGTTCATAGGGCCTCTTTTCCTCCATTTGCAGTTAGGAACCTGTCTCATGCAGTTTGTCGGTTTTATTAATGTTCACCCTTTGTAGGTGCTGTACAAAAAGTCAGCGGCATAATAGTACACACTACTATCTTGTTGGTCGAAGCTTCTGCACGGTTTAAGGATGAGTGTGCTGATTTGTTATTTGTGTACATGTTTTTCGATGGGGATGTCTGTGTGATTGTAGGGAATACGATTTAATAGTAGAATATTCATAGAACCCTCTACCAGGCACTTTATTGTGAGTAGCAGAGTAATCACGTAGTTGTAGATTTAGATATCTCTATTGTCTCACACGACTAGTTTTGGGGGCACGTTACCGCCATCTTCGGACCCCACCACTGCCCAAAGGGTATTAGAATTCATTGGCGCATTTATTGTGGAGTCCTTGTTATTAATACACTTGGGCTTTCCTTATGAGTCCCTCCTCGACTCGAGTTTTCACTAAACTGCGTGTGGGTGGTGCAGTGGATACCACTCCTTCCTCATCTAAACATACAGGTTAACAGAGTGCGGATGACGACGCTATTCCGTTTGGTATAAAGTAGCAGGCCACCAACAACCACACGCAGAAAGTGCGCGTACGAGAATATAGCGGAGTTCTGTAATGTCCGTCCTAAGTGGTCTCTTTACCGTTGCTGAGTCGGCCATAGGGCCGCTTTGATCGTCACTACAGGGGCAGTTTTTGTACATAGGCTTTCCTCTGTCTTGTCATACGATATGAATGCCTTGAAAATTGACATCGGTGTCCGAAACTAGTCACCATCAAAATATAATAAAGATTACTCCTTAATACAGCTTATGTCCAAACTGCTACCATTTGTCTCGATTATAAAACAAGTTTCGCGCCTGTCTTGCACCTGCAGAATGCTGCAAGTTCGTAGATCATTCTGCTGAGTATAAGAATGGTTCCTAGCCGAAGGGCTCTCCAAAATGCTTGACCCTACCTTTCCATCACCAGTAGAATCCGAGGTATGAACCGCAGGAAAATCCCCTTTTTATGTGCATCGTTTTGTAACATTTTGGTCGAGCATCATGTCGCTTGCGTACCGATAATTCGCATTCTGCAGCTTCAAGCATATATTCAGAGATTTCTATAGTAACATCCTTGTGATTGGCGGTTAGACTGTCTTCGCTGCCAAATGAGGGAACAATGATACTCAGTTCCTAACCAGCCATCCACGTTTAAGTTCTCGTTGCTGTTCCATTGACGTTTCAAAAGGGGACGACAGATTTCCTGCTCTACACTGATATAATCTACAAGTAAGTATTGGTTCCATTTCTTATCATATACCTTCGTCGTCGAGGGGGTTTGAGATTTAACCTCTTTTCCTTCCTGAAATATTTTTGCATATTTAGAACAGAGTATCTTCAGCATCATATCTGATGATTGATGTTGGCCATCATTCACCGTTGGAATATGAACTGCAGTTTAAATTCTTGCCGTCCATTTTTATACGGTACACGGACTTCACATTTATTTTGTGGGAACCATCACGGTTGGTGTATATAGCAAAACAATTTTTACTTGCAGGCACAATAACAAACATATGTTTATAGTATGTGTTTCAGCAGAGGCCTTATTAAGACCTATGCATTGTTACCGTTTATACGGTACGATAATATAAAAAAAATTAAAACTTTTTATGTTACGAACTGAAAATAAGTTTAAAATTTGCTACTACCAGTTCAATTGCGACACGGAGTGCAAAGTAAACTGGTAACATAAACTGACATACGGCACCCGTACGACACAAAGATTACACGTTTGCATGCTTGCATTCAACATTCTGTCAGTTACACAGGTCATTAGTATACCAGCATTCCGCATTTGCAATGACTGATATCGCCCTTACATTAAACTGTGATCCTGAAATATATAAATATGTGAGCTGAACAAACGTATGCCCGAAATTTCGATACTCTACATTTATTACTTTTTGGTTTTGCCGTTTTTTCCCGTCCGTCTCTCTCTCTCTCTCTCTCTCTCTCTCTCTCTCTGTGTGTGTGTGTGTGTGTGTGTGTGTGCAGTGTAAATCGAGACCCGATAATGTGCTGATTCCGTTTTAGTTGGAAACCTGTTGATTTATAACTTTCTCTCTACGGTAATTGTTCCGTTGCATTGAAGCGGGATTCTGAATAGCCCCTGAGGCAACCTGTTGTTGCCCAGTGTCTGCCTGTAATTACACCGTCGCTCGCCACAACAGAATCCGCAGTACAAAGATTGTCCCAGTTTACCGTATCCTAGCCGGCGGAGCGAATCCCTGCCAGCCATACGAAATGAGGACGTATTCTCCCGACTGACCTCTTTAAGCATTCCCATGTTAACCTTAAATCTGCTGCAAACTCACTTCGTGTAAGCGTTGAGCAGAGAGGAAATTTGACTGGCATATTTGTGGTTCTTTCTAAGTGACTATACGTAATCTCAACATTTAGTTTAAACATCAATAGAACCATGGAATTTTATTGTTCGATGTATTCCCAAAACAGTCTGACTAAACTGATAACTGGAGAATTAGGTCTCATCGGAATAGCAAAACTTACTTCCATATGCTTCCACATGCAAATAATCTGCACGTTTAGTGAAAGAATTGTGTAACTGAACACCTTTGTTCTACTTCACGACTGAATCATTAACTTGCGAGCAGAGGTAAAAATGTTTTGTTGTACATGGTTCTGTGTCCAAGAATAAGTACATTCACTGAACTGGTAGTTGTCTATCATTTGTCAAGCTTAATATTTAATAGATTATAAGTGTACCAGTCACTCGCCGACTATACGGCTGTGTTTCATACACTGAAGGGGCCAAAGGAAGCAAAAAGATGGACGAAAATAATTATCCCTATGGGCGATCAGATACGACGTAGACCTACTATGTTAACAATAGAGTGCTTATCTACGTAAATGCAAATGACTCTTCCTTCATTAGGGTTCGTAGATAATGAGATCATTACTCATTACAACTGATATCATTCAATCGATACTCCCACAGAATGATCTCATACCTAGGTACGCATACATATTAAATGATACTAATCACAGGCTTTATGTGAAACCGTATTTCAGAGTTTATCTACAGATACTCGTGTGTATTGGAACACACTGATATCTGCAGTCAAGTCGGTTTTCATTCCTGCATGTTCTCTCTCAAGCGAGAACAAACTATCTAATTTCAGAAAAGTGTGTAACCTTTTAAATTAATGACAGTCTTTATATATAATCATACGACAGCTGGAAATTACAATATTTGCTCCACTAACTCATCGTTACACTACTAAATTTCATTCGTCAATCATAGCAACGTCACATCCATTGAATCCGTGACGCGTTTCAATTAGCTTTAGTCCTGTCCCAGAACACAAGCATCTGCACAAAAGTCGTTCCGTATTTCAGTACTTCAGCTGTGGAATAATCTGTTGCGTAACGTTAGAATCGTTACCAAGATAGCTCATTTAAAGAAAAAATCTTAGGTTTTGTCTCTTCAAACGCCTTTGTAACTTTTACTTTTTCATTGAGCCTCTTCAAATTCCTCATTTCAGTATCCGATAATTTGCTACCAGAAGACTAGGAGACACCCTGTCTTCCACCCCTTTTTCCTTCTGACAATGGTCGTGTCCACTGTAACGTAGATGAGTACTAGCATTGTAAATAACGTAATAAACGTACAGAAATAGTAACACAACAAGGAAGTTTCATGCCACGCTTTACGATCCCGAGAATACATGTAGCAGAACCCTAATGTTCAATGTGGCAAATTTCTGAATCATAAATTACTAATACGATACTAAGATGATTATCAGAGTCTGGCATCGTGGTAAAAATGCAATGTGCTACCATACCGAGTGGTATCCAAATAAAATCGAAAATTGAAAAGTCAAGAAAGTGAGTAAAATTTGAACTTAAATTACGTGTAGCCTAATTTTGTACTATACAAAAGGTCATTTTAAATTTCACCCTCTTTTGTGTGATTGCTCGTAATGTTATATCACTGCTGGGAAAACGTCAAGTGAAGAACGCGTGGTGCGTTTCCAAAAATTCACTGAGAACTCGCCCTAGAAGTGTATCGACTTCATTATACAGTCAAAAGTTGAAAAGTCGCTAAATAATTCGCTCTCACTTACCACTCAGTTAGAAGGTAGGCGCGGTTAAATTGACTGTAGTGGTAGGTCTCATAAGTTCCTGGTAACATTAGGGAAAACGTCGGCACCAGAAAAGAAATGCGTATTCAAACTTCACGCGATATTCGCACACTCCTTTTCATTTGTGTCGCTTCACATGAATGACCTGAAGCTACTAGTCACTAAAGTTGACTTTGAGTGGGGTGGTAACTTCGGCAGCCATGACCCTCATTACACTTGGTATGACGTCGGGAACTTTGGAGTTCCGCTACTCGCCAGCCCAGTTTAATCTTTCTTGCGTTTCTGTCTTGCTGCTTTCTACTTACAGTCGATTATCACCTTATTTCGGAACACTGGAAACTACAAGTGCAAAATAGAATCACTGAAAAAATGATGACCAACGTGGGAGTTGCTGATGTGAATTTCTCCTTGTATATAGCCTATATTCCCAAAGACACACGTAAATAACATTTGTGTACGGATTTCAGTAATGCATGTTATAGTTAAGGTGCCATGCCTCAGTTCGAAGAATGATGACAGTATAGTAAAGCAACAGTAATTTTAAATTCCGAAGGGAGCTTTATCAATAATGAATTTATTTACTGAATGGTGATAGACATTCCGTTTTCGTTGCTGAAGGTAGTCTGTAAACAGAGTAAATAATTGAAAACACCGATCCAGATAATAGTCAGAAGGCATATTACATTCACTCACCAAGCTATTTGTCCAACGCCTAAAGCAGTGTACTATCATACACGGCACGGATCTATTCTGGATGCATCAACGTATATAGGATTGCTGCTTGGATTCCGGAAACGGTCATGCTCTACCACAATTTTAGTTGGTTTCATGTTTTTAAATATATCCTTTCACTAAAGTCTTGTGACAGATCAACAGCTGTGTACACACCAATGATATACAAAACATTCGTGGTTAAGTAGACGATATAGTTTACCGTCAATAATTTTTACCGTAATTTACTTAATAGTTTTAAATATTATCTAATCCTCCAACGCTTAGATTTATGACAGGTTCTGGTTCTTCATCACTTATTAATTAAATTTCTTTGGTAGTTACGATCCATATCTTTATGCTACACAATCACACATGCAAAGTTGGGACTATCTGTATTTATTTCACTGAGGTTTAAGAGCCGATAATGAGTGAGGCATTACAGTTTACAACTGCTCCTCGTAGTCGTAATTCGGCAGACTCAGTTGTTATTATGTTTTGCCACAACTGTCTTCCACGATATAAACTGATGGGAAAAAATGCCTTAAACGGTGGATATACTTGTGCATATGTGAAACGTCGGGCACTGACATTAATTGTTCGTGGAGACAGAATGACAGATATCTTTGCGATAAGTGGAAGCATACATATCATGGAACGCATATCATGGACTGACATGTGTGCTTACGGACGCTATAAATCACAGTTTAGAAATAAATCAGAGTTTTAACTTGGTTATAGAACGCTTTGATATGTGTGAGGCCATACGACAGAGAGAAGTACACCTAAATGCAACGTAAAGTGTGTTACCAATGCCTATGTCGATTGAGTTTCGAGCTAGGCGACGCTCCAAGATTGTAGCAAAAGACAGAATTAGAGGACGAGATAGAAAACGTATTGATACCCTGTAAACTGTCCAGCTGTGCCCTTACACAACAGTTTAAAAGCGAAATATAGTGCTCATCTGCAACGTCGCTCGTTGGGTGTTCATGTCGTTGAGGTTTCAAGAAGCAGTAACTGGAGATAGCAGGCAACGGCAAGTGATTTGGCAATTTATATCAAGTGCTGAACTACTGTTAAGATCTATGAATTCATTCTGCCCAGTTAATGAAGGGCGACAGAAGTATAAAAGAAAGGCAAAAAGCTCCATAAAGAGTTTAGATATATGGCTATCAACTGTAGTAGAATAAAGACACAAAGAGAGATAGAGAGAGAGAGAGAGGTGTAAGTTAACCAGTTAATAACTTGTCTAAAATTGGCATGGTCAGTGATGTGACAATTGTTATGTATTTGCAAATGAATCCCTATCTAGTCACATTGTGAATCGACGACAGTATTACAAAGACATTTGAGTTCCTTGTGTTTGCATTTTTCGTCGTAATTTCGTCTTTATGGATGGCCAACAACTTATATGACGTAAATTGCTACAGACGTTCCCTCGAACCATTATCTACCCGATTTGTTAAATATCCGAGTGAAACTGAATACGGTACACCAGCATTTTCACATTTCGATAGGTTTTACAACAATTTTGGCTGGGGTTGATCATGTCTACACTATGTGTGGTTCCAATTTCTAGACTACTACCACAGCCCTGTCGCTGATGGGAGGTCAATTACGTTGACTGCAAGGTGCAAGGAAACAATTCCGATAGTAATAAACATCATAATGATCGCAATAATGCATGACTGCTTGCTTTTCGTTATTACTGACCTTTGCACAGATCTCATAAACTGCCTTCAGTAACTACATCTTGGAGATTTTTTTCATCATTTTATCTTCAGTCCTCAGCTGTGGTAAGTTACCCTCGACTTCATGCCAGAGATCTGCCAAACGGACGTGCTCCGTCGGGCCTTCCTTCCATTGTCACAGCGTTGTCTCGAAAGTCTTCGGGCACGGGAGTTACAGAGAGATAGATTTGGGGACACGGCACCAGACAGCGAGGTCACCGGTCCCATCGGATTAGGGAAGAATGGGGTATGAATTCAGCCACACCCTTTCAAAGGAACCACCCCGGAAATTTCCTGAAGTGATTTAGGAAAATCACAGAAACTCTAAGTGAGGATGGCAGAACGCGTGTTTGAACCATTGTCCTCCCGAATGCGAGTCCAAGGAGCTACAGGTCTTGCACTTTTAAGTCTGCTTGACATCCGTCAGTAGACAATATATGGTGACCTTCATTTCCGTATTTGCTTCATCGTCCTTCGTCAGTCACACAGGAATCGCACAAGACTAAAATCTTCCTCTAAATATTTAGCTATAACATTACAGCTCCTTCTCGTTTGCCTTTATGGTACTGAAGTTAGCATCTTCATATGGCTCGATCGTAACTGTTATCCCATTGTTTTCAATTTTGGTAGAGATAACCCGCGAAATAGAAATCTGTTTCATGCTGAACCACGTACCTAGCCATCTACATATATCTGCTGCAGCCAGCTTCACATTTACATCCTGTACTGGGAAATTATACCACTGATTTTAAAAACCTCATTACTGTCGTCTTCCCAGCGACTGACGTATGTGCATATTGCTATGTTGCTCGTCGTGTCCTCCATCTCAGTTTTCAGGTCTTTGAACTGATTATGTCTACATCTCAGTTTTTCCATTCGGAATGCTATCTTTCCCACGTCTGTTCATTTGACGTAATACTAATATCGTCAAAATAGCGTCACATTTTCGGAGACCGGTGTCAACTTCCTAGACGTGTCAATAGACAATTTTTTTGTACTTTCCCCGGCTGAATACTCCCTCATCATACCTCCAATAGGCTCGGTTTGTGGAGAGTACCTCGCGCATGGAAGAAAGTGGCATATCCCCTAAATCTGCATCGTAATAGGTAAACAAAATTTGTAGCTGAACCACTACCTGTAACTCATGTTTCTAAACTCAAAAAACTCCTTAATAAGTGGCTTTAGTTTCTCTAATATGATAAACAAGACCCTTTGTGAGGAACACTTAACGGAACAGTCGGGATGTGATAGGATGCCCGAATGACCTTCAAAAGCAACAACGTAAGAGTGCAACGTTTTGAACGCAGCCGTTGTCTTCTTTTCATCTTGGAAGGAAGGAATGTCCACATCACACGCGCTACCACTGATAAACGACTAAATAAGAAATGTGGTCACCTATAATGTTGGAATAAACATCTCCGCTCATGCTCGCGGCAACCTGGCCGAACGGGCGCCAAACAACTCCAAAACATACCAGAACGACTTCCAGTCTGAACTACACCGTCTAAATACTGGCCCGTCCATGACCTGGACACGTTGCATCATATAAAAGGAAGCAAATGCGCAGCTCTTCACACCACAGCACACGTCTACTGTCCAGTTCCGGTGTAGTTTGGCGCATCGAAGACGTAAAGCTTTGTATGCTGCCGGGAGTAACTGTCCTTTGCGATGTACCCAACTCCACAAGCCCATAACATGCGGTTTTCGTCGTAATGTTCACTTTAAAACTGATAGAAACAATTCTCTGTAGTTTGAAAACGACTGCCACCAAAGAAGTGAATATTCCAGAATTCGAATCCAGAACAGCTGCCCACACGAGTAACTTATTAAATATCCTCGGAGTGGCGAAGCAGCTTAATCACTTAATAAAGTCAAGCCTTCCTTCCTATTAGGTTCCTTTAGAAGTATGCTGACAAAATAGCTCCACACTAAGCAATCATATACAACCATTCGCTTGACGAAAGATCCGTATCAAAAGACTGGAAAGTTGCAGAGGTCACGCCAATATTCAGGAAACGAAATGGAGGTAGTCCGCTGAATTGCAGAGCCACTTCACTGGCGTCGATTTTAAGCCAGATTTTGGGACATATACTGTCATCGAACAGTATGAATTACCAGGTAGACAACAATCTGTTCACAGATAGAGTGGATTTAGGAAACAGTGCCCTTTTGAAACACTAACTCTTTATTCTCATTAAGTAATTAATGTTATCGACAGAGGATTTCCGATTGATTCCCTATTTCTAGATTTGCAGAAGGTTTTTGACGCTGTTCCTCACAATATATTGCTTCCCCCTACTTATACCTCCCGAGGAGATCACGAATGTAAAATTAGAGAGATTAGAGCGCGCACGGAGGCTTTCAGACAGTCGTTCTTCCCGCGAACCATACGCGACTGGAACAGGAAAGGGAGGTAATGACAGTGGCACGTAATGTGCCCTCCGCCACACACCGTTGGGTGGCTTGCGGAGTATAAATGTAGATGTAGATGTAGAACGACTTCTGATCAAATTGCGTGCCTATGAACTATCTTCTCAGTTGTCCGACTGGATATGTTTCTGTCAGAAAGGTCACAGTTCGGGGAGTCGTGGATGAAGCAGAAGTGATAGCGAGCGTTCCGAAGGAAGTATTACAGGCCGTCTGCTTTTCCTAATATATGTAAACTATTCAGGAGATAATCCGAACAGCCCTCTCAGATTTCTCTAATAGAGTCCTCGGAAGATAAAAACCAGTAGCAAAATTATTTAAACAAGATGGTATGGCGCGAAAAGCGGCAGTTAAGTCGAAATGGTGGTTAGTCATCCACATGAGTAGTAAAAGGAATCCGTTAAATTTCGGTTAAAACGATAAATTACACAAATTTAAAATCTGCCAATACAAGTAAAAAACTCGGGTCACGATTAACAACATATGAAATTGGGAAGATCACATTGGTAAAGGTTTGGGGAAGCGAACAAAAAAACTGTGATTTATCGGCGAAACACTCAGAAGATGGAACAAGCCGTCTGAAGAGACTGTCTACACTAAGCTTGGCTGTACCCTTCTGGAGTACTAAACAAACGGGGGGAAACTGAGAAAGTTCGAAGAAGGGCAGCTTTTTTTGTATTATCGACAAACAGGGAAGAGAGTGATACAGATATGATACTCGAGGTGGATGTCAATCATTACAACAAAGTGAATTTGCGTTGCGATGAGACATTATCACGAAATTTCAAACATGCTCCTCCAAATACGAAAATACACTCCTGGAAATTGAAATAAGAACACCGTGAATTCATTGTCCCAGGAAGGGGAAACTTTATTGACACATTCCTGGGGTCAGATACATCACATGATCACACTGACAGAACCACAGGCACATAGACACAGGCAACAGAGCATGCACAATGTCGGCACTAGTACAGTGTATATCCACCTTTCGCAGCAATGCAGGCTGCTACTCTCCCATGGAGACGATCGTAGAGATGCTGGATGTAGTCCTGTGGAACGGCTTGCCATGCCATTTCCACCTGGCGCCTCAGTTGGACCAGCGGTCGTGCTGGACGTGCAGACCGCGTGAGACGACGCTTCATCCAGTCCCAAACATGCTCAATGGGGGATAGATCCGGAGATCTTGCTGGCCAGTGTAGTTGACTTACACCTTCTAGAGCACGTTGGGTGGCACGGGATACACGCGGACGTGCATTGTCCTGTTGGAACAGCAAGTTCCCTTGCCGGTCTAGGAATGGTAGAACGATGGGTTCGATGACGGTTTGGATGTACCGTGCGCTATTCAGTGTCCCCTCGACGATCACCAGTGGTGTACGGCCAGTGTAGGAGATCGCTCCCCACACCATGAGGCCGGGTGTTGGCCCTGTGTGCCTCGGTCGTATGCAGTCCTGATTGTGGCGCTCACCTGCACGGCGCCAAACACGCATACGACCATCATTGGCACCAAAGCAGAAGCGACTCTCATCGCTGAAGACGACACGTCTCCATTCGTCCTTCCATTCACGCCTGTCGCGACACCACTGGAGGCGGGCTGCACGATGTTGGGGCGTGAGCGGAAGACGGCCTAACGGTGTGCGGGACCGTAGCCCAGCTTCATGGAGACGGTTGCGAATGGTCCTCGCGGATACCCCAGGAGCAACAGTGTCCCTAATTTGCTGGGAAGTGGCGGTGCGGTCCCCTACGGCACTGCGTAGGATCCTACGGTCTTGGCGTGCATCCGTGCGTCGCTGCGGTCCGGTCCCAGGTCGACGGGCACGTGCACCTTCCGCCGACCACTGGCGACAACATCGATGTACTGTGGAGACCTCACGCCCCACGTGTTGAGCAATTCGGCGGTACGTCCACCCGGCCTCCCGCATGCCCACTATACGCCCTCGCTCAAAGTCCGTCAACTTCACATACGGTTCACGTCCACGCTGTCGCGGCATGCTACCAGTGTTAAAGACTGCGATGGAGCTCCGTATGCCACGGCAAACTGGCTGACACTGACGGCGGCGGTGCACAAATGCTGCGCAGCTAGCGCCATTCGACGGCCAACACCGCGGTTCCTGGTGTGTCCGCTGTGCCGTGCGTGTGATCATTGCTTGTACAGCCCTCTCGCAGTGTCCAGAGCAAGTATGGTGGGTCTGACACACCGGTGTCAATGTGTTCTTTTTTCCATTTCCAGGAGTGTATTTTGTTGAAGGCGGGTCATTGCAACAAGATAAGAGAAATCAAAGTTCGACTGGAAAGATTTAAATGTTCGTTTTTCCTGCACACTGTTCGAAAGTGGAACAATAGAACAGTCTGAGGGTAATTCGATGAACCATCTGCCAGGCACTTAAGTGTGAATTGCAGAGCAGTTATGTAAATGTAGACAAGGTGTTATTCTTGTCTCAAGTTCCTATCGGCTAGGATCATATAACGAAAGTCGTCCTAACGTCGTGTTACGTTACTACGAGTGGAACATCAGTCGCTGTAAACATGTGGGATACACCTCGTTGATAAACTAATATATTGGACAGCTTCAACCATAATGTGGTCTCGTCCTTTTTTTTCTTTTCTTTGAGTCGTCAGCCTTCTGACTTGCTTGATGCAGCCCGCCACGATTTCCTCTCCTGTGTCCAATTTTTCATCTCAGAGCAGCACTTGCAACCTACGTCCTCAATTATTTATTGCATATATCCCAATCTCCGTATTCCTCTAGAGTGTTTATCCTCTACATCTCCCTCTAGTACCACAGCAGTTACTCACTGATGCCTTACAGATGTCTTGTGGTCCTATCCCTTCTTTTTGCCAATCTTATCCATATTTCCCTTTCGCGCCGATTCTGCGGAGAACCTCCTCATTCGTTATCTTATCAGCCCATCTGTTTTTGAACAATCTTCTGTAGCAGTACATCTCAAATGCTTCTATCTTCCAGTTTTCCCAGAGTCCATATCTCACTGCCAAACAATGCTCTGCTCCAAACCTACATTCTCAGAAATTTCACCAAGAAACTGAGACCTATGTTTGTTTCTTCTATCACGTCACAATGAAAGTCCTCCTCCTCATAGAGGCCCTGTGTGTACTCTTTCCAGCTATCCGCTCTCCTCTGCATTTAAGAGTGTAAGTCCCTTTGCACTCTTAATGTTACAGCCCTTGCTTTTAATTCCATCGAAGTTTACTTGGCTTTTCTATATGTCGAATCAGTTCGTTTTCAATTTCTTCACATTTTCCGTGTAGCCATTTCGTTTTAGGTTCCTTGCTCTTATTACTTATTTCGTTCGTAAGTGACTTATATTTCTGTATTCTTGAAATTTCGTGAGCATTTTTGTACTTCCTTCTTTTGTCGATCAGCTGAAGTTTTACTTCTGTTCCTTGTACATACGTTTTTCCCTCCATATTCGGAGTCTTCCCTTTTTAGAGGTCCATTCCGCTTCAGTTAACAGCCTGCTGAGCTATTCACTATCGCAGTATCTACAGCCTCATGGAACATCAAGCGTATCTCTTCATTTCTTAGTACTTTTGTATACCACTTCTTTGCGCAGTAATTCCTTATGACTTGTCTCTTCAGCTAAAGCCTACTCTTCATGATAGGCACGTCCGAAGACGAATACTCATTTTTGACATTATGTCAAGCCTCCAAGTCCAGGTACAACTACTCAGCACTTCCCAACAAAGACTTAAGCTAGTTTTCTACGGTCTATGACCATCTGCTACCAGTTCCACAAGATCTACAGCTCTTCAATGCGATCAGTATATTTCTTTAACGGAGTGATTCAAATTTTGCGTGGTGAGATTATGATTCTGTTCCCGAAATTTTTTGATAAGGTTCCCTGCTGTCGACATCATAACGCAAAGGCCTATAAAATTTCAGCAGTGTGGCTGTGAAAGTAAGAATTTTGTGTAAGCACTCCGTCTTTCTGGCTGTGCACTCGTCTTCAACAAGACTACTTCACGTTAATCTGCAATGAAGTGAACTTACGTCGCAACAGTAAGAATCTGCAGAATGAACCACTTACTGGCGGTGCATCTGCTCGCCGCTTGCATAGGACACATCAGTGCCAGCCGACTTTCTGCCTCGTTCTATTTGGGATCTGTCCAATTTCACAGAAATAATTTGCACTCGCACTCATTTTGCGCAATGTAATTACAGCGAGCACATACTGCAACAGTTAATGCGGTGTCGCTTTGGGAATATTTCCGCAGCGCTATGATTTACTTCCGTGTTATCAAAAGTGGACGGGTCAGCTGCCGAATATAGCCGCGTACGCTATCCGTCTCATCGGTACGTGGGAGTTTTCAATCCTGCAGCTCATTTATCAAGAGAGGTAGTCTCTGACACGATCAAAATAAATTGCTGGCTATTTGTGCAGATGCCCTTATACGCATTTATTATTTACGTAATTCACAGTCGCTAAAGTTTGACTGCTTAAAGCGGCTGTGTAAACAACAGTAGTGATCATATTGAGAGGAAAGTCAAGAGTTATCGAAGACACTTAACGTAAAGTATCTCTCTTTTTCTTGATATTATCCATTTCTGAACGAAGGCCTGTTTTTCTCAATGAAGACCTGTTGCATCCGTTTTCCACTTGCTTCAATTCTGTGCAAGCACGAATCACTATGTTCCAACAACCCCTAGATAACACCGACCCATCTCTTCTGGGCTCTTCCAATACCTCTGTACAAGGTGGCAATCAATCAAGGAATGTCTCAGGGAATTGGTTTGAAAGTTTTAATTCAAAGTCCCCAGTCAACCCTCCTGAAGTTTTCTCCCTGAGTGGGTTCGGCAGTATCTACGTAAACCAAGCCGCCTGCCTTTCAGAACCGAGGCTATTCTGTCCGATTAATGCTGCTGACAAGAGACGTCTTTTGATCTCTGCTGATGCTGAAGGCGAATTCAAGCCATCGGCCTAGGCAGTTGGTATCACGGGATGCGGTCACGTGTGTGGACGCTGGAGGGATCTAGAGAGAAGAAGAAAGTCGCTTCTCACTGTTGTCATATCTAGACCTTGACTGTAACAGTTCTTAGGTGGCAGAGTCTGTAGCTATGCGCTCCACGACTGGCCACCAGCAGAACCCAACATGAACCGCCATATCTCTCGCTACCTACTCCGGTAGTAGGTTCGATCTCCTAGACTGGCTTGTACGTAGCAACTTTCTACCCTACGCGTAGCCTTCGGCTCTCTCGAAGATATCTGTTTCTTCTGTTCTACTGATGACCTTGTTCTTCATCCTGTTCCTCATGCTCAAGCTAAGAACCCCTCCACAGTACTCTTTTTGTAGAAAGTCATAAACACTTGCAATAGTCGTCGAAAGTATTCACCACATAAAAAGGCAAAATAACTTTCGGTACAATTGAAAGCTAAGGCGTCAATACAAAGAGAGAACAGAGGAGATAGGCAGAAAGCGAACATTTACGACGGTTAGGGCGACAGTGAGAGGTGGGGGAGGAGATGGAAGCGTAATATCTGTAGACATCATAGGTGACAATTTTGAAGACAAAAGGAATCCAGTATTAAAGTAGGAATATAAACGAGCTTTGAGAGACTTGTGAAGGAATACATAACATGTCTTCGAAATTTCAGAAATCATTGGTCAGATTCTTAATTGAAGTTTAATCTCTTGAATTTATAGAGTAGAGACATACCTGCGGACTTTCTGAAGAATATGATTAGCAGATATGAAAGGCAGATCAGTGATATAGCTATCGCAAAATCAGTTTCACAGCTCATAGATCCATGTTGGTGACTACACAAGGTGATCCATTTATAGTGACCGGGCTAAATATCTCACGAAATAAGCACCAATCGAAAGGGGGGAACCAGATGGCACTATGGTTGGCCCGCTAGATGGCGCTGCCATAGGTCAAACGGATATGAATTGCGTTTTTTTAAAATAGGAACCCCCATTTTTTATTACATATTCGTGTAGTACGTAAAGAAATATGAATGTTTTAGTTGGACCGCTTTTTTCGCTTTGTGATTAATGGCGCTGTAATAGTCACAAACGTATAAGTACGTGGTATCACGTAATATTCCGTCAGTGCGGACGGTATTTGCTTCATGATACATCCCCATGTTAAAATGGACTGTTTACCAACTGCGGAAAAGGTCGATATCATGTTAATGTATGGCTACTGTGATCAAAATGGCCAACGGGCGCGTGCTATTCATGCTGCTCGGTATCCTGGACGACATCATCCAAGTGGGGGTTCCTATTTTAAGAAAGGCAGTTGATATCCGTTTCACCTATGGCAGCGCGAGCTAACCATAGCGCCATTTGGTTTCCCCCTTAAAGCTAGACAAGTTTCGGCCTTTTTAGTTTTTTCGTTTGACGCTTATTTCGTGAGATATTTGACCCAGTGACGATCAATGGATCACCCTGTATACTACAGGTTTTACTCTGAAGCGCCAAACAAGTTGGTATACGCATGCGTATTCTAAAACAGGGATATGTAAAGAGTCTGAACGCGGTGTTATAGTCTGCACACAAAAGATGGGACACACATTTCCGAGGTTGCGATGAGATGGGGATTTTCCCTTACGGCCATTTCAAAAGTGTACCGTGAACATCAGGAATCCGGTAAAACATAAAATCCCCGCCATCGCTGCGGCCGGAAAAAGATCCTGCAAGAACGGGACCAACGACGACCGAAGAGAATCGTTCTACGTGATAGAAGTGCAGCTCTTCCGGAAATTGTTGCAGATTTCAATGCTGGACCATCAACAAATGTCAGCGTCCGAAACATTCAACGAAGCATCATCGGTGTTGGCTTTCGGACCTGAAGGCCCACTCGTGTACCCTTGATGACTGCACGACACAGAGCGTAACGCCTCGCCTGCGCCCGTAACACCGACATTGGACTGTGGATGACTGGAAACATGTTGCCTGGTCGGACAAGTCACGTTTTAAATTGTATCGAGAGGATGGACGTGTACGGGTATGGCGACAACCTCATGAATCGATGGACCCTGCATGTCAGCGGGGGAATGTTCAAGATGGTGGAGGATCTATGATGTTGTTGGGCGTGTGTAGATGGAGTGATATCGGACACCTGATACGTCTAGATGCGACTCTGAAAGGTGACACGTACGTAGGTGTCCTCTCTGATCACCCGCATCCATTCACGTCCGTCGTGCAATCCGACGCACTTGCGAAATTCCAGCAGGACAATGCGACACCCCACACGTCCTGAATTGCCACAAAGTGGCTCCGGGAACAATTTTATGAGTTTAAACGCTTTCGTTTGCCACCAAACTCCGCAAACATGAACATTATGGAGCATATCACGGATGCCACGCAACGTGCTGTTCAGAAGTGATTTCCACCTCCCGTACTCTTACGGATTTATGGACAGCCCTGCAGCATTAATCGCGTCAGTACCCTCGAGAGCACTACTTCAGACATTAGTCCATGTCACGTCGTGTTGCGGCACTTCTACGTGATCGCAGGGCCTCTGTTCGATATAAGGGAGGTGTACCAGTTGCCTTGGCTCTTCAGTGTAGATTACTTGCAACATCCCTGTCGGTGAGGAATACCCGAAGCTTTTTGTATGCAGAGCACATCCTGAACGTCATAGACTCTTCGGATGACTGTGACTCGCAAAATTTGGTTGCCATGGCAGCAACATTTCTTGACGGGTTACGGATAGGGGTTCCTCTAGACAGCGTCGCATCGTACAGTCTTTGACTCTTTGTCTGTCTTCCAATGGATAACTGCAGCAGAGAAGGTAAGAAGATAATTGAAAACGCTCGCTAATAGTTCTTTGATGCATAAGTAGTGTCTCGAGGATAAGAGGGTAAAATACAGGCAGGCCGCGGTGCGACTCTTCGTCAGGCTGTTGTGCCTAGCCTCGTTCGACAAGGGAAGCCCTACGCTTCCGCAGGCATTGCGTTCAGCTGCGAGCAGTAAACCTTGACACTGGAAAGATCGGCATCGCTGCGGAACCGAGTTTCACGGAGCTAGTTTACGAGTACCAAGCAAACGCTTGCTGCCAAATCACTGTTACCGGGCGATGCAGCGTATTAACGAGTGGCTGCGAGTAATTCGTAGCGCCGGCTACCTATGAACAGAGTGTGATCACGGTAAAATTGTCAGTATCTTAGTAGTGGATTAACCTTTTCTATCGCTGTTAACTGAAGGTCTTAGACAAATAGTGGAAGAAAGAGTACACATAGCAGCACAATTTCATTCGAAGATGCAACTTTTATAACGAAAGTCAAATCAAAATAAGCTACTTATTTCATTTTAATAAGCTACTTACTTCACTAATTCGTGACCGCCACTCATTAATATCTTTCCATTTAGCTACATCTACCGTCATACTCTTCAGACCTCTGTGGAGTGCTGTACTTTCGGGTGCTCACTAAAGTTTTTCTTTCGCTGTTACACAAAATATTTCGATGGCAGACCTAGTTCTGTTCTTCAAGAGCTGTAATTTGTGCTGTTATGTGCACTTGCAACAAATGAAGAAAACTACTGGTTCTGTGGTCGAAATATTTTGCACAAAGCGTAGAGGTTGTTCTTGCCCTTTAGTTTATTCACGTTTGTCACTATTTTCTGAAATGATTGCTAGTAACAAAAGAACATTAGCAAAGGACTTAAGACAAATAATCCTCTTTACTATAAACTAATCCTACTCCATTCAATTATCCCGTACATTCATGGTTCAATATGCATTTTCAATCAGAGCTGCCAACATAACAGCTCGATTCCAGAAATGCATCCGAATACTATTTAATTTGGAATCACCACATTAATTTTTCAGTCACGTTGAGAGAGCATTTGAACCAAACGCTACTTATTTTAATCATTGTTAATCATATTTCACAATGAGAAAGTTGAATCTTCCTTCGGTTCCCATACATCCTTAAAAATCATAAGCAAAAAATGAAGTTTAGCTACAGTGAATCAAAACGTGAATGTTGCTACTCACGTTATAGAGAAGAACAACTTTTTATAGGAGTTCATCATCCTACACCGCTGATATCAGTTATTCCTATTGCACGTAGAAAAATAGGAGGCTAGCGTAGGTGGGCAAGGAACAAGTTTGCATGGCTGAGGATAAAGCTATCGACTTGTTCGAGAATCATCGAATATCCTCTAGAGATGGCAGCGGATGAGATGTCTTATGCAGTTACAACTTATCAATGAAGTATGCATATCCAACGAAGGGGAAAATACATCGTGTCCCGGGTGTAATGGTCATATTCAGGGATAAGGCAGGAATGATCATTCGAAGCAAAGAAGTGAAGTAAACTCTAAAATGTATACCATAAGTACTCACAGATCTTACAGAATGTATTTTAGATTGCATGTTTACCACAATTTTCTGCATCGAATGATCGTTACTGTCATAACCCTGAATAGCGAATGCTCCTCCCGGGACACCATGTACAGAGCACAACTTTAGTTATTTCAGACTCCCAATGCAATGTTCCACCTTCTTAGACTTGGAGTATACATCCACATTCAGCAAGAGAAAGCCATATAGTCTAGTAATAAATTTTTTTCAGAACATATTCATTGTTAGGAGTCAGAATTTGGTGACAGTATACATCAACATGTCTTGTCCATGTACAACTTTTTCTACGCAGTCTCCAACACGTTCTATGGCCGTACTCCAATGTTTTGGATGAGGTAGTCCCTGCTGCTAAAAGCTCTTCTCCTGTGGGCGTAGTCATGTTTTCCCTGCATGACTGACACTTTCGTCCTCTTCAAATTGTGTTCCCGTAGAGAATCGAGTTGTGATGCGCCGGTCGGCGCGAATAATGGCATCCGCACGATTCAGCATGTCTGGATCTGTGGCTGTGACAGGACGTCCCGAGCGTGGCTGATCATGAAGCTCTGTTTCTGCATTTCCTGAGGCTGTAACTTTCATTACGCATCGCCCAACTGCACTCCTATCAACTGCAGCATCGCCATACACTGCACACAAATGTTTATGGTTGTTCATCACGGTTTCTTTTTCTGTACACAAGAATTCAATAACGGCACGCTGCTTGTAACGTGAGTATTACGTAGACGTCATTTTGACGCTGTAGGTTAGGTTAGTGGTGTTTAACGTCCAGTCGACAACGAGGTCATTAGAGACGGAGCGCAAGCTCGGGTTAGGGAAGGATGGGGAAGGAAATTGGCCGTGCCCTTTCAAAGGAACCATCCCAGCATTTGCCTGAAACGATTTAGGGAAATCACGGAAAACCTAAATCAGGATGGCCGGTTTTGACGCTGTACTACGGCTCTGCCATCTGCAGAACGGTTCGAAACTTCACCGGCGCACACAACAAACATCAAATGTGCAGCACCAACAACGTCGTTTGTCTGTATATATTAATGGCTTTTTTTTTTAAAAAATGTGTGGCATAGCTTATTGAACAACCCTCGTGCGTAGTAAAATTTAACTGTGTCGAAACTGGTTTCCAAATACAAAACAAATATACAGAGAATTATATTTATAGTCAGTGTGGTTATCAAATGGATTTCTATGAATTAACAACAGTTACGATCGGTCGAGCACCTAAAGTTAGATGCAGAGACATGCATCGGTGTTTTTCCTTGTGATTATCAACACTTCCTACTTCGAAACTTCCTGAGAGACTCAAAATTTTGTGCCCGACCGAGACTCGAACTCGGGACCTTTGCCTTTCGCGGGCAAGTGCTCCACCATCTGAGCTACCGAAGCACGACTCACGCCCGGTACTCACACCTTTACTTCTGCCACTATCTCGTCTCCTACCTTCCAAACTTTACAGAAGCTCTCCTGCGAACAGATACTGGTGGAAGTAAAGCTGTGAGTAGCGGGCGTGAGTCGTGCTTCGGTAGCTCAGATGGTAGAGCACTTGCCCGCGAAAGGCAGAGGTCCCGAGTTCGAGTCTCGGTCGGGCACATAGTTTTAATCTGCCAGGAAGTTTCATATCAGCGCACACTCCGCTGCAGAGTGAAAATCTCTGGAAACTTCCTACTTTCCTTGCCTGCTAAAATTAATTGAAAAAAAAAATTCCATCTTATGCAAGACACCATAAAAAAATAAAGAAGATTCACTGAAGATCGCAGAGAAAGTGTTGAAACACGTTTTGTGTGAAACAAAACTTACCATACGGTGTCTTGCATAAGTCTGAATTTTTGTCGAATCATAATGTTTTCTTTTTTTAAATTTTATCCATTCTCTTTCAGTGTTTCGTCCGCCACTGTTTTACTTTCGTAAAATGAAGAACAAACCGCCTTCAGTCGCAAGTTGCGTTTATTTACTGCGCAATGCATTTCGAGCCCTGGAGGCTCATCTTCAGGTGCTTTTTAGTGATTTACATCAGGTTTTCTTAGTTGTTTGCAGTTTAACATTCTATGATGTCTGCTTCTATTGTGCAATGTGACTATGTATATATCCGAGTATGTACTGCAAAATTAAAGATGTGTATTGTGTATACCAACTGCACAACAGAAGCAGACATCATACAATGTTAAACTGCAAACAACTAAAAAAAACCTGATGTAAATCACTAAAAAGCACCTGAAGATGAGCCTCCAGGGCTCGAAATGCATAGTGCAGTAAATAAACGCAACTTGTGACTGTGACTGAAGGCGGTTTGTTCTTCATTTTACGGTAATAATGTTTTTGTCCATACCGAGTGGCATTTATGACTTACATTATTTGAAAGTGACTCATATCAACTAAATTGAAGTTCCAGTTACCGGTCTAGATATGATCCCCAAACCTGCGGAATGTTTGCTCACTTCCGGCTCCTAAATTGAACGCAGAGCTCAGTATAAGTAAACGTCGGCGCCAGAGGCCATGTGCTAAGATCTGAATGAAATTTCATCGCCTACTGCTGACACAGGAAATTCGGATTCCGCGTAATCTGCACATCGGTGGGGGCAGTGTTTGCTCTTCAGGCGAGACGCAACCCCACGGCCAGTGTTCAGCTGCGGAGGAGGTGGAGGAGGAGGAGGAGGATGAGGAGGAGGGGGGGAGGGAAGTTTTCTTTTAATATCTGTTACATTCTGCCACAGCCGAGGCCAGGAACTTTGGGCGTCGCCAGGAAAAGTTTCGAGAAATGAGCTGGCGGTGCGGCTTAATCTTTAAGCTGGAAGAGGACTTTCGCGATTGGGCTGTTTTGTTGGAGGAAGTGATGAGCTTCTTACATCCAACTGCCTCGTTAAAGTCCGTCTTGATTCACCGCAACATAAACATTTCTCTGCAGGCAAATATTGGGGCGATATCAATCTCACTAAGCATCTCTCTTGGTCTTCCTTGCCGAGTGTGAGAGTTAGCTCAGCGGCTAATTGTTATTGAGGAATGCTTGTTGTACTATAGTTTCCAAATCGACATTAAGTTAAATAACCATTTACGTGGATCTTGAAAGGATAGTAAATTTCGTACACCACTATGAGAGAATTGCTTCATTACAAGATTAGTTTCAGCCAGAGGCAATTTTATGTCTTTGATTGGAAAGGGCGAAATCCTCCATTCAGTAGGCTTACTAGACGCAGAATTTGGTCGTCGAAGTCCTGTAGGAAATGGTTTACAGACAGTAATTTATGTGCGAGCGGTAACGCGTTCAGGTAATTATTGTACGGTTTTTCTCCACTGTGAGGTACTGGTCAGTTTTCTGTGATAGTACTGTATTAAACTGTACTACTTAGCATAAATTTTCCCTTTGGCTAGTTTTAATTGCATTTAAGTTTAAAACGAGCAAATAAGTTTTTGGTTTGATAGAAGTGCTTTTCGCATTCGGTATGTCATAACGTCATTTCAATTTAAGTGTCGTAACTCATAAGACTGGGTACCTCATAAACAGTCTTCGATCCACTGAAACCATCTACGTATATCTGAGAGATCTAAATAGAGTGCAGCATTCTGTTAAATTGAGAAAGAAGGGCGTCAGAAAAGAAGATTTATCGGACCATAGAATTTTAATCGTAAGCGCACTGGAAATAATCATTCTGAGAACTGTAGTCACTCACCTAACAAGAAGAAAACATCCAATACCAATGCGGTGACTTACATTTTCCCTTCCTGTTAAGTATTCTGTTTGCTAAGCAATCTTCTGAACGATGCTGCCTGCCAAGACATACTCCCCAGGCAAACATCTTTATCTCGGAGAAGCACTTCAACGGAACGTCTTCCAGTATTTATCGGATATATTCCAATATTCGCCCTCCATAGATCTTGTCCTCTACATTTTCGTCTAGCGCGAAGGAAGTTATTCTCTGATGTCTTTAAACATCTCCTATTTGCCAGTCCCTTCTTCCTCTGTTCGTCAAATCTACGTGTACATGAATACTCCGCCATACACCTTGCGTTGTCTGTCGGAGGGTACTTCTGGGATCACTATCTCGTCCCACCTTTCCCTGTGTCCCGTTCACGAGCGTGGGAACAATGATCTCGGTAAAGCTCCATATGAGCCATAATTGCTCCAATTTTCCCGTCCTTGTCATTTCGCCAAAATTATATGGGTGGACGTAATCGTCCTCTGACTGTTGTTGAAAATCAAGCTCTAGTAATCTCAACAGTAAACCTCTCCATGGTGCACAATGCTTCTCATTCAGCGTTTTCCACTGAAATTTGTTTAG
This sequence comes from Schistocerca piceifrons, assembly GCF_021461385.2. Lineage (NCBI taxonomy): Eukaryota > Metazoa > Arthropoda > Insecta > Orthoptera > Acrididae > Schistocerca > Schistocerca piceifrons. The sequence continues at coordinate 1,157,356,932 of NC_060138.1, read as the reverse complement.
CTTGGCGATAACGCTGTTGCTCATACTAAACGACACGGCTATGAAACACGCTGTTCTTTTCTATAAATTCCACTTGGCGAGGGTCCCATACTCACGGAAAATAGATAGGAATACTTCTCTTCACTGGACAGCGGCAACTGTTATCCTTTGTCAAAGTTAAAATCCACTACATTCAAAAAAATATTTATTTCTGGAAAGGAAAGCACTACCCCTTTTCAGGACATATTTCCCATCTTCAGGGGCATACTAAAACACGAGTTCAAAAAAGATGCAAAACTAATTTACGAAGGCTATCCACAGGGTACATTACGTAAAAATAAATAAAGTATTGAAAATTTTTTTTATTACATACAGATGAAAGCCACACTTAAATGCTACTTTTCTACATAGTTGCCATTTAAATTAAGGCTCTTATCGTAGCGATGGACGAGCTTGGAAATTCCTTCGTTGTAAAATTCGGCCGCCTGCGCCTTCAACCACGTGGTTACCTCTTCTTGAAGCTGTGCGTCGTCATCAGAACGCTGCATAGCCAACCACTTCTTCATTGCTGGGAATAAGTGGAAGTCGCTCGGTGCCAGGTCGGGACTGTACGGCGGATGAGGAAACAACTCCCACTTAAAAGATTCGAGAACTTCACGAGTGGCATTTTCCGTGTGGGCCCGGGCGTTGTCGTGAATCAGCAAGATCTTTGAGCCCAACTTTCCCCTGCGCTTGTTTTGTATTGCTCTTCTGAGGTTGTGCAGAGTTTATTGTAGTGCCTCTTTCCTGGAAATCCACAAAAGTCACACCTTTTCTGTCCCAAAAGACAGTCGCCATCACCTTCCTGGCCGACATTGTCTGCATGCATTTCTTGGGTTTCTGGGGGGAATTTGTGTGCCCCCACTGCATTAAATGCAATTTTTCTCGCAGTTCACATGCTTAACCCATGTTTCGTCACCAGTAACGATGCGATCGAGTAATGAGTCGCCATCTTTCTCGTAAGCGTCCAAAAACTTTAACGCTGCAGCCATTCGCTGATTTTTGTGAATCTCTGTCAAGATTTTTGGTTTCCATCTTGCACAAAATTGTGGTAACCAAGCTTTTCGCTAATGATTTCGTGCAACAAACTTCGTGAAATTTGTGGAAAACTCATAGAGAGTTCCGTTATTGTGAAATTACGGTTTTCACGGACTGCGGCATCGACATTTTCGACAAGTTCGGCAGTCACTATGCTGGGTCTTCCACTTCGCTCTTCGTCGTGAACGTTAGTTCGGCCGTTTTTAAATTTTATGACCCATTGACGCACTCCACCTTCAGTGATTATGTTGTCCCCATACACTTCACAAAGCTGCCGATAGATTTCTATAGGTGTACAGTTTTTTGCAGTCAGAAACCTTATTACACTTCACACTTCGCTGCATTTTCAATTAACGCTGACATTTCAAACTGTCACAGTAACTCAACGGAGTACAGCACGAACCTCTCACTAGCACGGCAGGATGCCGACTGAGCGGCTGAATGCCATGACACCAAGATGGCCGCGCTAGCCCCGCCCCTAATGGACACAAACGAAAACGTAATGTACTTTTTGGATAGCCCTCGTATTTTAACTTAAGTTTTTCATCCCTTGTGGATTCAAATTTTATTAAGCACCTGAAGAAGGGATATGTACTGAAACAGGGTAGGGCTTTCCTTTTCACAAATAAACAATTTTTACAACAGCGGCGGATTTTATCTCTGACTGGGAAAAGTGTTTTGAAGGCCACTTCTTCAGTAAATGAATTACATTTCCTTAAGATTTTCCCAATTCACTTCATCGTCGGAACTTTTTGTCCCTACTATTGGTTTTAAATGGGCATTCCAAATTGGATTGTACTGTATGGTTCCAGTACTTACGGTTTCCAGTGATTTTTCGCCGAAGGTAAAATCAAATAGCAGTGGATGCTGTTGGATGCTCCACCTACTCCTGCGGGATACATCCTTCCTCACATCGCTGTGCTGCGTGTTGCCGGTCCCACCTGCTACGCAGTGAACTGTGCCAGTCCAGAGGTCACCTTCGGTTGAGGAACTACTTTGTCGCACCTCCAACAGGCGCCAGTTCGAGACTAAGATGATATCATCCGTTGAGGAAAGCCAACCAGTGAAGCGCTCAGTATATCCGCTGTACCTATCAACGAGGTATTATAACTCGCGACCGAGGGTTGCAAAGACAGTAACACCACGAAGCCAAACCCTGGACATCTAGTAGAAGTCGCCCGTTCTTCAGTTACTGTGAACTGACTGGCATACCACCCTGGTGTATACTATAGCAGTGGCAAACTTACCGTAGCCAGCACAATCTGCTACTGTTTCTTTATCTAGACTTACAAGATAGTCTTAGGCTTGAGATTCAATAACTGGAAGTACTGTATATCTGTGTTCAGAGCTCTCATCAAGGTATTTGTGATAGTAAAACAGAGTTTATTGCATAGTGGTTTCAGAGCAGCTATTCAGAGTGACGTACCTCACCACTACTGATAGCACATCAAAACACATCTCTTCGACTATTCATAAGCAGTACGTTACATTTATTCACGTTCAGGTTTAACTGACAGTCCCTGCACAATCCTTCATCCTCTGTAGATCTGCAGTCTACGTTTCACTACGCTCTTTATTTCCTCACCAAATCCGAGGAGAAACTTCTGATTTATTACCAGCCCATATATTTTCAAGATGCCTTCACCAAAACATCCAAAATGTTTCTGTTCCTTTTTTTCCCCACTGTCGAAAACGACTATAGTCATTATTTCTGCTAAAACGTTATGCGTATGTAGATGGGCGATTTAGCCGCCTAGAACTAGTAGGAGGTAAGGTGAATTTTAGTGTGCAAGCCTGGGGCTAAGGGCATCTTAGACAAAGCGCTGTGGCCGTGCAAGACGCTGCAACTGGTACAGGCCATCCAGGTATAAAGACGAGCAGCGTCGCCGGAAACAGGTGAATCCCAAAGCTCGCAATATGGATGGCCTTTGTGTAGGACAGGCAATACTCCAAGAAATGGTGGACTGTCAGATAAGCTGAATGATGGCTTCTTACACCTCTACAAGAATCTACAATAATTCACAGTCAGCTACTAAAGCCAAACTGAATACATCTACGATCTCAGATAAATGAGGCGCATCCAGTGCCACAACAATATTTTCAATATCTTTAAAACCACAAAAGTTTATGTTTCACAGAGAATAAACATTTTCAAATGAACCTCTGAATTAACATCATTTAAGCGCTTTATGCGATTTCAACGTACAATATCTCAGATCATAACATTGCACTACAGCTATCATCTCTGCAATATTATAAAAAGGAAAGTTGCTACCCACCATATAGTGGAGATGCTGAGTGGCAGACAGGCACTACAAAAAGACTGTTACAAATAAAACTTTCGGCCCCTAAGGCCTTCGTCAAAAATAGATAACACACACACGCAAATGCAACTCACACACAAGTGACTGCAGTCCAAAGCAGCTGTAGCTACACTGCGAGAAGCAGCACTAATGCATGATGGGAGTGGCGACTAGATGGGAGTAAGAAGGAAGCTGGGGCCGAGATGGGGAGGGATAGTACTGTAGGGGGACGGACAGCGCAGTACTGTTAGGAAGCGCTCAGGGACGAGTTGGGGAGGGCAGGGCAGCTATGCGCAGTCGGGACGTTAGACTTTGGGCAGGGGAGAGGTGGGGAGAGGGGATAGCAGGAAAAGAGAGAAGTAAAAAGACTGGGTGCGATGATAGAATGAGGGCTGTATAGTGCCAAAATGGGAACAGGAAGGCTGGATGGCTGAGGACAATGATTAACAAAGATTGAGACCAGGAGGGTTACGGGAAAATAGAATATATTGCAGGGAAATTTCCCACCAGCACAATTCATGAAAACTGGTGTTGGTGGGATCCATCCATATGGCACAGGCTGTGAAGCAGTCATTGAAATGAAGGATGTTATATCTCACAGCGTGCTCAGCAACCAGGTGGCCCACTTGTTTCTTGGCCACAGTCTGTTGGTGGCCATTGATATGCACAGACAGCTTGTTGGTTGTGATGCCCACATAGAATGCAGCACAGTGGTTGCAGCTAGCTTGTAGATCACATGACTGGTTTCACAGGTAGACCTGCCTTTGATGGGATATGTGATGTCTGTGATAGGACTGGAGTAGATGGTGGTGGGAGAATGTAGGCCTATTACAGTAGTATGAGCCATGAGGTAAGGGGTTGTGTAGGGATGGACGAGTATATTGTGTAGGTTCGGTGGATAGCAGAATACCACAGTGGGAGGGGTGTGAAGGATAGTTGGTAGGACATTTCTCATTTCAGGGCACGATCAGAGGTAGTGGAAACCATGGCAGAGTACGTACTTCAGTTGCTCCAGTCCTGGGTGGTACTGAGTTACGAGGGAAATGTTACTCTGTGACCAGGCAGTGGGACGCTGGGAGAGTGGAAAGATAAGGCATGGGATTTTTATTTTTGTACAAGATGGGAGCATAATTATGGTCTCTGAAGGCTGTAGCGAGACCCTCGGTATATTTTGAGACAGACCGTTTGTCACTGCAGATGCGACGACCACAGAGGGCCAGGTTGTACAGAAGGGACTTTTGGCATGGAACTGGTGGCAGTTGTCAACATCTAGGAAGGTGCCGTATTGGGTTGATTGGGACTAGTTGAAGCAAATTGGGGAGAAGTTGTTGGGAATGTGGATAAGGTGTCCTCACCCTCTATCCAGACCGCAAAGATGGCATCAATGAATCAACCAGGTGAGGGGTTTAGGATTCCTGTAGATGGCCCATGAATAGGTTTGCATAGGATGGCGGCATGCAGGAGCCCATAGCCGTACCTTAGATTTGTTTCTAAGTTGGGTGAGGATATAGTTGGTCATGGCGACTAGGAAGGAGGTTGTCAGTTTGGAATCCGTCGGGTATTGGGAAAGGTAGCGTTCAATAGGAGTAAGGCCACGGGCAATAGGTATGTTAGTGTAAAGGTAGGTGGCATCAATAGTGACGAGCAGGGCATCGTGTGGTAAAGGGACAGGAACTGTGGAGACTCAGTGGAGGAAATGGTTGATATCTTTTATGTAGGAGGGTAGGTATTGCTCTACGAGTGGAGAGATCCTCTCAGTGGGAGCACAGTAGCCGGCCACAATGGGACGTCTTGTGTGGTTGGGTTTATGGACTGTAAGAAGCATGTAGGAGGTAGGAGTGCAGGGAGTGGACACCGCGGAGAGTTGTTGAACTGAGCTGGTGAATATTTCGTGTACTGTGCTTACGAAATGGCCTTAGTTTTCGTGTATCTTTGATGACTGATAGGTTTGGAGATTTGGCTACCATTCTTATAACGCTCTCAGCGTAACTTTTCTGCATTTGATAAGAGTTTTTTCGGTCTGTACTTTCAATGTCGTAGGACCACTTCCATTTTATTTAAGATGTCCATGCTTGAATATACAATAATCAATATAGTTCTGTGCCGTCTACATCAGTTGCAGAAGTTAGAATGATTCCTTGTTATGAAATTTGTTATTTCTGTGTATTTTATTACATTCTAGTCAATGCATAGACTATTTGACTGCTGGATGAACACTATAGGTTATTATCCCACAGCGTATTATCTTCGGGGTATGAAAGCAGACATGTGCAGCTCGAACCCATGAATACATCGAGCTTTATAAACAGAGCCGTGCATGGCCCTAGGGCCTAAAGTAAGAGAAACCACAGATAAAGATGCAATTGATTTGCACGTAGGGCATGTTGTTCAGAAGAGCAACTACACTCGCTGTAACCGTTAAGTACCACCGCACTGCCTCAGGTTACGTCCTATGTTTATTACTAGTACGAGCAGTGCACTGTATTTTTGTGCTTTTCTAATTATTTTATCTTCTTTGCTTCGTCTGATATGCGTAATTTCGCTTCCAAGGTACTAAAACTCCATCACTTAATATTTCGTAGACCCCAATTCTGATGATAAGTATATCGGTTTATTTCTTCTTGGCTTCATTAATTCTATATTCCATTGGCTTACTCTCACTTTACATTCTGCATTCAAAAACGTATTCGCCACATTATTCTGGCGTAACCACAAGCGCCTGACTTAAGATGAAGAACAAAAGAGAAGAGAAGGTGGTGAAATGACGTCGGCCAATGTGCGCTGATTAAGACCGCACCACGACAGGAGCGGTCTCTACAAGCGCCGCTCCTGCCAGCCACGCACGCTCAGTATCGGCTCAGTATTCAGACAGTATACGGACAGGCGTAGCAGAGAACGCTGCGATAGCTGTTATCAGTGATCCACAAACTGTGTGTCAAACTTGCGTGAAAATTGGATATGGGAAAAGACTCTGATCCATGTTGCATGTTCCCAACGCTTGCGACATCATTCTGGATTCTAAGTTAAGTATTGTCAATCTTCTTATCTGAAATAAAACTACTAATGTTATTTGCTTGAATTGTTGTATAGCATTTCGAGAACGCAGCACCCTTTAGGCACCCCACACGCGACGAGTCGGCAGGAACCCACACACATTGTCACCGCATTTAGTAGACATCAGACCGTGGGTTTACGACTGAAGGTGCACGGCGTCAGTGAGGGCACGCAGGGTCTGGACCCTTGAGCCATCGCCACTCGCCGCCGAACAGTAGCGAAGAAACTGTCCGACGGAGTGCCTCCTCTGTTATGCTTACATCACTCCGCAGGAAAGACACAAGACGATACACCAACACATACACGAATAATTGGGCATTTCGTCAATGCAGTGGCTATAGTTGAAAATATGTGCTGGGCCGGGATTCGAACCCCGGTACTTCGCTTCCCTAGAACGGTTGCCTCAACCACCTCTATCATCTAGACACGCTTTCCGTAAGACCCAAATTTCTAACATACCACTGCCTGCACCGTAACGACCCCTCTCATTAATCCCCTACTAATTCCATAATAAAATGGACGATTGTCACGCATGGGCACTGAAACGTTTTCATCAACCAGCCGTCGCACCCGTAGGATTACAGATATTAGTGTGGTCCGTTCTATCAGACTAGTCCAACAGAACTGATACCATTCATATCTAAAACCAACGTGACGGATAGGGCAACGGGCGAACAGGGGGCACTGTTTAACCATTGTAGAATTCCTAGTTATTTCTGCAAGTTAGTTTTCTGCGATTCTAATAACCACAGGTCTAGTCGGTTATCACGGGGAGGACTGCATCGTGTGTTTGTTTCGATTCACGGGCTATTAAGCGTTTCCTTGCAGTGGTGGCTGTTTCTGCGCACTCCTGTAATCAAGCGAAAGCGAACCGTTACAAAACAGTGCCGAGATAGTCTCTCCAAGCTTTCGCCTCTCACTTCCTCGTATCCGAACTTACTGAGCTGCAGTAATAGTACCAGCTCATTGTAACCTCCCCACAGATAAATAATATAAATAATATTAACATTTAATGTAACCTCCCAAAAAATAAATTGCGTAACCTATCAATAATATGTGACTATTCTCCTAATAAAAAATGTGACTCATAGATAATCTTTCAATAATTGAGTGTGAATTTAAACTGGTAAATTTTGGACGTCAGCAGTGCTGCGTTTGGCCCTGAAAGATCATACTGAATAAATTAAAAATTCTTACCTCAATAAGGTCGCCGGATAACGCGTATACATCTGCTCCTATAAGAAATTTTTCTGTCACAGCCTAGTGCAATGCTGGCCGATAGATTTGTCATGTATAAAAAGAATCAATTAATTTTTCTTTACAATAATTGGGATGACCATGGATTGGAGAAATTAGTAAATTCTTTAAATTGAGATGAATGATTGTCAAAAGTTATTTTTTATGAGAAAGATTATTATTAAGAGATTTTTTAAAAAACATTTACATGGAGCTTGACATAACAATAGTACATTTGCGCCAGGCTGCTTTTACCTTATATTATATCGCTCAGGCTCCGCCATCGCTTCCCACGACCGGCCCAGCCAACTCGATACACGCGACTGCTAGCAACTACTTACTCCTACCGACACACATTTCCTACTGCTGACAACACTTCTCTCTGGTCTGAGATTCTCTTGTAGCTTACATAACGCAGGCAGCGCGTGAGCAATCCATCGAAATTACATCTGCTCGAGTGCGCTAGCAACAAATTCCTTGGTCATGCACCATGGACCATGACTCTGGCGTGCGAAAATAGTCGACAATTCCCTGGACACCCTTCGCCCTTCACAAAACCACAACATAGTCGTGCACACAGCACACTTGGCCCTCATCCACATAAAATTTCCTCTAGGAATCCCCCTCCCCACGGTGAAAAGTTCGACCAAAGCAAAAGTTTACCCTTTGACAATTTAAAAACAAGATATATTGTACGGTGACCGTATCCTCGGAAACTTCATATGCCACCTCACATTTTATGAATGTGTAAATGATTAAGATCCTTCGTATGTAAATGAATATCTTTAACGTAGCTGTTTCATTATGGAAGCAACGTAAAGAAAAGGGATTCTCTAAATGAGTACGTCTCTGGCGATCACGTGAAAAGGACATCTTTTGTTGGTGTCAATCCCTGAGCACTGTTCATAGCGTACATGCAACCCAAGTAGACCCACCGGCTGGAAGGGACGCAAAGTCAGTATGAGTCAAACAATAGGGAGGAAGTGAGCGACAGTGGATGATATGAGGGTGCGTGCAAAGTATTGACAAAATTGACATCCGGGATTATCGAAGTAGCAAAAAAGACGCGAGTATTGCAAGTAAAGCAATGAGCAAGTGCAGAAGTGTGTCGAGCTCCCAAAAAAATGACTAACTTGATTAATCAGGGATATTCAAATCGCTATTAGCTTTGTAAATGAACAGATGGTGCCTAAAGATCAGATTGCACAATAATAATTTACAATCAAAAACGACTAATTGTTGGTTTCTTCTGTAATTTAATCATCTCCCGACACAAAGTCACATCGAAAGTAGGGATTAACTTAACCACGTATCATCGCCATGTTGCAGGTGAAACAAATTACTGGCATGCTTCGGAAACCATTTTGTCATATTCGGATCAAGATACATTTTTAACACAAATATTACGTGATTCAGAATATTTCATATAGGTGCCCCACTCATTACAATTACAGATGGTGGTGACTATCTAGCCACGATGTGTTCGCGAAAATACCAATTTAAAGTCAGTGGTAGGCATAAAACGTCGTCCGAAGTAGTTCTGAATGCCTTCTCAGAAAATTATTTAGAGCAATTAGTTCAGGAGTTCACAGGAAGTGTAAATGGTTGAGAAAACATACTTGACATCTTCGCAACAAGTAATCCTGACCAGATAGGGAGCATCACGACAGGTACAGGGATTAGTCACGACAAGGTTGTTGTAATTATACTCAGTACCTTAACATCCAAACACACGAAAAATAAACGCAAAGTACATCGTTTTAAAAATGCATGCAAAATTCACTTGTCAATTTCTTAAGAGACAGTCTCCATTCCTTCCAATCTATATAAGCGTAGAACAGATGCGGTTTAAATTCAAGAAATAGTATCGACGGGAATTGAGAGAAGTATACTGATAAACTATGGTAAACAAAACAGGTCATGACACTATTGCAGAAGCAACAAAAAAAGCGTTCCAAATTTAACAGAACGCAAAATGCCCAAAATTTGCGAGTGTTTACAGAACTTCGAAATTTAGAGCGAATGTTAATGCGAAATGGTTCTAATAGTTCCCACAACGAAACTCTGTCTCGAAATCTGGCGGGAAACCAAGAGATTCCTGTCGGATATAAAGTACATCAGTGGCAAGACGCAATGATAGCTTCACTGCTTGATTGTGATAATATTGATGACAGTGCCACCAAAGCAGACTTACTAAACCCGGTTTTCCCACATTCCTTCGCAAAGGAAGACGAAGAACTACTGTCAACATGAGTAACTTAGAAGAAAATATCCTCGGTGTAGCGAAGCAGCCTTAAACACTTAAGAAAGGCAAGGCTTCCGGTCCAGATTGTATACAAGTAAAGTTCCTTTCAGAGTATGCTTATACAGTAGCTCCATACTTCATCATATACAACCGCTCGCTCGTAAAAAGATCCGTACCCAAAAGACTGAAAAGTTGCACAAGTCGTACCAATGCCCAAGAGAGGAAATAGGACAAATCCGCCAAATTACAGACTCATATCACTAATGCTGATTTATTTACGATTTTGGAACATAAACTGTGCTCGAACATTATGAATCACTTTGAAGAAATTCATTTATGGCCATGTAGCGAAAACGGATTCAGGAAATGTCGTTCTTCGGAAACACAGAAAGCCTTTCTCACGAAGTAATGAGTGCTATCGACATGGAATCTCAAACTGATTTCGTATTTTTAGACTTCGAGAAGGCTTTCGACACCATTCCTCATAAGTGACTTCTAATTAAATTTCGTGGATAAGGAGTATCGTCTAAGTTGTGTGACGGGATTCGTTATATCCTGTCATATAGGTCGCAGTTTGGAAACAACTGACGGAGAGTCAGAGAGTAAATCTAAAATAATATCTGGCGCTCCCCAGGGAAGTGTTATAGGACTTCGTGGTTCCTGATCCACATAAACGATTTAGGAGGCAGTCTGAGCAAACCGTTTCAGATTGTTAGCAGATGCAGCTGTCAGTTACCGTCATGTTAAGTCATCAGATGATCAAAACGAATGGCAAAATGATGTAGACAAGATACCTGTGTAGGTCAAAAAGCGCCAGTTAACTCTAAATCATGAAAACTGTGATGTCATCCAAATAAGCACTAAAAGGAATCCGATAAATTTCAGTTTCACGATAAATCACACAAATCTGAAGGATGGAAAAATTTGGGAATTTCGGGTATTGTCTTACGGGGCCAGACTGCTGTGGTCATCGGTCCCTAACCTTACACACAGCTTACTCTGACTTAAACTAACTTACGCTAAGGACAACACACACCCTTGCCCGAGGGAGGTCTCGAAATTCCGACGGGGGGAGCCGCGCGAAACATAACAGGACGCCTTACACCTCGCGGCTACACCGCACGGCTCTGAAGGCTGTAAATCCAACTAACTATTTAGAAATTACAATTACGAATAACTTAAATTGTAACGATATCATAGATAATGATGTGGGAAAGCAAACAAAAGCATGCGATTTATTGGCAGAACACATAGAAAATGAAACAAGTGTCCGCCCTCTTCTGGAGTAATGCAGAGCAATGTGAGATACGCATCAGATGTGATTGAAGGAGGACATCGGAAAGGTTCTAAAGAAGGGCATCTCCTTTTATATTATCGCGAAATAAGGGAGAGAGTACGCCGGATATGACGCAGAAACTTTGGTGGCAGACATTAAAACAAAGGCGTTTTTCACTGGCAGGACCTCTAATGAAATCTGAATTAACAACTTTCTCCTCAAATCGTGACGATATTTTGTTGGCGCCCACCTACATAGGGAGAAATCATCATCATACACTCCTGGAAATTGAAATAAGAACACCGTGAATTCATTGTCCCAGGAAGGGGAAACTTTATTGACACATTCCTGGGGTCAGATACATCACATGATCACACTGACAGAACCACAGGCACATAGACACAGGCAACAGAGCATGCACAATGTCGGCACTAGTACAGTGTCTATCCACCTTTCGCAGCAATGCAGGCTGCTATTCTCCCATGGAGACGATCGTAGAGATGCTGGATGTAGTCCTGTGGAACGGCTTGCCATGCCATTTCCACCTGGCGCCTCAGTTGGACCAGCGTTCGTGCTGGACGTGCAGACCGCGTGAGACGACGCTTCATCCAGTCCCAAACATGCTCAATGGGGGACAGATCCGGAGATCTTGCTGGCCAGGGTAGTTGACTTACACATTCTAGAGCACGTTGGGTGGCACGGGATACATGCGGACGTGCATTGTCCTGTTGGAACAGCAAGTTCCCTTGCCGGTCTAGGCATGGTAGAACGATGGGTTCGATGACGGTTTGGATGTACCGTGCACTATTCAGTGTCCCCTCGACGATCACCAGTGGTGTACGGCCAGTGTAGGAGATCGCTCCCCACACCATGATGCCGGGTGTTGGCCCTGTGTGCCTCGGTCGTATGCAGTCCTGATTGTGGCGCTCACCTGCACGGCGCCAAACACGTATACGACCATCATTGGCACCAAGGCAGAAGCGACTCTCATCGCTGAAGACGACACGTCTCCATTCGTCCCTCCATTCACGCCTGTCGCGACACCACTGGAGGCGGGCTGCACGATGTTGGGGCGTGAGCGGAAGACGGCCTAACGGTGTGCGGGACCGTAGCCCAGCTTCATGGAGACGGTTGCGAATGGTCCTCGCCGATACCCCAGGAGCAACAGTGTCCCTAATTTGCTGGGAAGTGGCGGTGTGGTCCCCTACGGCACTGCGTAGGATCCTACGGTCGTGGCGTGCATCCGTGCGTCGCTGCGGTCCGGTCCCAGGTCGACGGGCACGTGCACCTTCCGCCGACCACTGGCGACAACATCGATGTACTGTGGAGACCTCACGCCCCACGTGTTGAGCAATTCGGCGGTACGTCCACCCGGCCTCCCGCATGCCCACTATACGCCCTCGCTCAAAGTCCGTCAACTGCACATACGATTCACGTCCACGCTGTCGCGGCATGCTACCAGTGTTAAAGACTGCGATGGAGCTCCGTATGCCACGGCAAACTGGCTGACACTGACGGCGGCGGTTCACAAATGCTGCGCAGCTAGCGCCATTCGACGGCCAACACCGCGGTTCCTGGTGTGTCCGCTGTGCCGTGCGTGTGATCATTGCTTGTACAGCCCTCTCGCAGTGTCCGGAGCAAGTATGGTGGGTCTGACACACCGGTGTCAATGTGTTCTTTTTTCCATTTCCAGGAGTGTATTAATATTAGAGAAATTAGAGCTCGCACAGTAAGACTTAGGTGTTCGTCTTTCCCGCGCGGTGTTCGAGAGTGGATCGCTAGAGAAGGAGCTTAAAAGTGGTTCGATGAAACCGTATCCAGGTACTTAATTGAAACTTGCAAAGTACCCATGTAGTTGTAGAGGAAGAATAACAACTGCATGTCGTTGGTTCACCCAGAACCATTTCTTACACTCAGGTTAAATCACACAAAAATTTAATCGTCACACAACTAAAACTGTAAAAGAAAATGATTTTATGGTGCACAAACAGTAATAAACAGCTCTCATACCACAGAGTAAACATTCAAAAGAACTTTACACGAATTTCAGTAACCATTTCGTGACATAGAACGGTAACTGTAGTATCATATGGCGTCTAAACGATACCACATTCAATTTTACACGACACAGCGACTGAAGCAGACAAACACGGGCTTGTTCTATTGTTCATCTATGCTTCTTTTTCTATGTCTACTTCACCATTTGGATAGAGAAAATACTACTTTCTGCGCTAGGGGAATGAAAAACCGTTTGGAAAATTTCAACCTGCAAAGGTTGTCTTCTTGATTTCTACTACGTGTTCTACACAGTGCAACATGCATTCGTAAATACACAAACTGTGCAGCCAAGTTAGCATGACAGCACAATAAAGTGTTACGAATTGGTGATAAGTGGATAACCTCGGTTCAGTCCTATACTGTCAAGTGTTGGTTCTACAGGCAAGTGGCACTCAAGTATTGGGGGCTTTCCATACGCATCTCGTTCTGGTCGAACTGTGCAGCCGAGTTACACTTTACACAAACAATCAAAAACATGTAGTTTTGAGAACGCATCGAAAAATAAAATATAACAATGTAATATATAGACCACATTAAATGATCACAAGTGAAGTTTCGTAAGAAAACAAATTGTAAAAAATTTCTAAGATGAATATAGGTCTTTTTTAAGCTGATATCGTTTTATCGACTTTGAAATCTATTGATTAAGTGAATTATATGCTGGTTAGTTTTACTTTTGTTAATGTGTGACAGGGGTTTCTCAGTCAATTTTTATTATTTTTTTTAATTTTTTACTCGTACGTCTACCTTTCAGCACCAACTGTCACTATTTGTGCATATAAAAATATTTTCTACCTTTTCTTCCTAACTCGTTCGCTACACTATATTTAATCATATGTAGATGTAAATTAAGAACTTAAAAATGTAGCTGCTATTATTGCAACGATAATCGCTTATACTAACGCAGTATGCTTGGAAAGTATCAAAATAACCTACCTCGAAAAAATACTGAGTCGATCACTATCTTTCGATCCGTATATAACGAATAAAGCTTAATTCTTTCACTTCGACGCACCTCAAACTCACCGAATTACTTACACCGGAACAGGAATCTTGCCCTCTTAGAATCTTAGAATCTTGCACCCTTTTTGATAAACTGCCCATTCTACAATCGATGACAGACTTTCCGCTTCTAGTTCATAACTGGCCAATATGCTCTGTTGATATGCTCTTCATTAATGCTTGGCATTCCGAGGGGTATAATTTTTACGATGATAGCACTTCTCTTAATATTTATAAGCTACACTTACAACAATAATAAAAAAATTTTAAATGCTATACCACCAGTGCTTTTAATTTCATGCCAAATGGCGGAACAAAGCAAGTTTCGTGAAACAGTAAAGAGTACTTGTCCATTAATTTCAAAGAGAATTCCATTAGCAGACTAATAAATGGTGTTGCCAATGTTCACCAACTCTGTAGGTTTCACATCAGCACAGCAAATCCTGCTTCCATCGATTGAAAGCTGTTAATATCATTACCATTATTATTACTGGTGATTTCATTCTTTTTCACAAATTCCGTACAAATGAGCTCTAGCTTTCTTCTAGAAACGACGACAACAGATATATTCAGGTACCTAATGTGGAGATCCAATGACGAAACGTTGCGGAAAATTCCTAGGATTGATTTTCCACCATAAATGACGGAATAAATCCATTTCTCTTCTGCACTTATTACGCGGACATGATCGACTTGCGTGTGACAATAATTGGATTAAATACCATACGGATCTTTGAACTCAGACTCTAATCTTAGTCATACGTCTTTACAGCTTGATATAAAATACATACCTCAAAGTAGCAATACAAATGAAAACTTGTTGTTGAACGAAAGTTCTTAAGGAAAGGTCCTGCTATAAATGGTTGACACTACGACAGTAATGCGTAAATATAGCGCCAAATAAAAACTAAAGTCATTGACTGGCATCGGATTCGGTGTAGAATACGACGTTCCAACCGGTCAATAAATCTTGGAAGGGAGAGTAAAGTAACATCGATCCATCTATATCCGATTACCATCGGCCGCTCCATCTTATGGCTCTCACGATGTCACTGTGAATTTCATCACCTCGACCAATGTACTGATCTCTGTACTACTCAGTCGGCTTGTCCTACGCTACCCTACAAAAATAGAAGATAAGAAATATATTTTAATGTTGGAATAATGATATATTGGAATAAAATGATACTAACGGTTTGTAGTGATTCCTGTGCTTTTAAACGGATGGAATAATCCTGAAGCGATACATCACTGCAACTCCCTAAGTCGTTCGTTACGTGAGTTTACAAGCCGAGGGCAACGATGGATAAAGTGTGCATCTGAACAGTTGCACTCGATGGAATGCTGACTGTTCAAAGAGAGGCCAGCTTACAGATATTCTCTAATGACTTGTTGTCCCCCTTGGACTAATTCTCCGTAGGTCAGGACTTCTAAAACAGATATTTTCAAAAGTGAAAATACGTGTCGTCATTCGAATCGCCACTATTGTCACTACAATAATATTCGAAGTTTATGATATAATACAAACAGTTGACAACTTATTTATTAGTGCAGTTGTGTCAGATAATAAATACTTGTACCTGGCTGTATGATGAAATCAGAGGGATTGAGAGATAATAAAAATCCGTAGACCAACATAAATACCGCGATGTCTAATCACAATATCGAGCAACTTTATTATTATATTTAAATCACTGTATTTTGTTGAGAGTTGTTTAATATCATACAGAACGTCGTTCGGTGCTCCTATAACATTCGTTCCATTTTTAACAACGACAACGAGTTCCGTGTTAACACCATCGGGCACTGAGGTTGACTCCTTAAAGACCAAACGTGACAGTTCTCTCTTGCTCCTAAAAGCAGCGTTTTATTCAGAGATCCGCCGAATTTCGTAACGTTGATTCCATTCATTTCCTAGTCTTCGACAGTTCTTTTTAACAAATATTATCACACATGTGAGACATCAGTGTGGGGAGCGATTCCAGTATGCTAACCTCTTCTTTTAATATTTATGTATCCAGAATGAGATTTTCCTCTGTAGCAGAGTGTGCGTTAACATTAAACGTCCTGGCATACTGCAACTATGTGCCGTACCGAGGCACGAACTCGGGACTTTTGCCTTTAGGCAGGACTCACCACCCGCTCTCAGAGCGTACCCTCAAAAGATAAGGTGTGGAGTTGGAGCCTCCGTCTGGCACACAATTATAATCCGCCAGGATGTTTATATATCTTGAAGTTATACATACCGCTGGCAGTTTTGTATGGGAATGTCTTAGCCTTCCGTAGATAGAGGACAAAGTATTCTACAAACCGAAATTTTCGGCAAGGTATCAAGGGCATCTGTCGTAGTGCAGCGGGTAAGCTCCCCACCTCTCCTGAGACGTACAGTGGGTGTACTGAAATTAAATTGTGACTCATAACGTCTCATAAATGCCACAGAGATATACACATTGCTCCTACAAAAAGCAAAAAATGTAGCTGCAGCGCGGTCTTTTGTGAGTTCTCGATCGCAAACGACAAGTTAGAACTGAATCGCCGATCGAGGCGACGCAGTGCTAACGTACTGTATTCGGAGGAGCAGTCTAGAATTTGGTTCAAATTACGGGATGGATCCTTTTCTGTTTCCTTCCCCAATCTCTTGCAATCAGAGTTTGTTCTACAGCCTCTAACGTTGTCGACAGGATTTTAAATTCTCACTTCCTTTCAGTTGAATAAAATAAGAGAAATCAGAGCTCAAACAGAAAGGTTTAGGTGTTCGTTTTTCCCGCGCGCTGTTCGGGAGTGGAATGGTAGAGAGATAGTATGAATGTGGTTCGATGAACCCTCTGCCAAGCACTTAAATGTGAATTGCAGAGTAATGATGTAGATGTAGAAGAACATATGTAACTATGCTGACGTTTGCATGGTCCTTCAGTCTTTTGTGGATGCGTACTGAATTTCACGCTTACTAACACAGACGCTAATGGACATGGTAATGGTAGGGTTACTGTGGATGTAATACGTGGTCCTAAAGTAGATACTGCAGCAGAGCTGGAGACTTAAGAGTCGCGAAGTTATTACTTATCGGACATTTCAGATTTCTGAAGTCTAAAACATAGATAGGGGTACATCTTATTATATGTCTACAATGCTGTTGGTTCTTAGGAAGAATCATCGTAAAATAAATGAGTTACAGTCTGTGTCCGTATGGCTTAAAGGAGCTATTAATTGTGGCGACATTGAAGTTGTTGGTGATGTGACACATTATAATAGAAATTGAAATAAAATACTTATCCTTTCCTCACCTCCCGTGTAATTTTTTTTAGTTATGGGGAGCACCAAGGACGACTAACCGAGACTCCTACTCTCGAGAACAAAGAGGAATCTAACAAACATGCATCGGAGAACTTTTACTACAACACAACTGCTAAGGAAAACGGTACACTTCAGCCACGCAGCCGTATGTAGTCGTAAGATTATCGATTCTCGGTTGTCGTCTTCTGATCCTCTAAAGTATACAGTCCTTTGTAATTGAAGATAATCTTCAACCGGTTCTGAAGTTAGCCCTCCGAGAAGCATTTGATTTTTTGCAAAAAACCACTGTTTCCATAATTACAGTGTTTCCTTCCCTGTGCTGCCCTATTCTTACCGTTCGGTAAAAAATTAAAGTTAAGGTTAATTTCACAAATTAATTTACGTTTCAGTAACAATTTTTGTAACTGCTCTGTGAGACAAAGCGGCCATTGGGTGCACTTAAAGTCAGTGAGATGTCTCGACCACAATATTATTACTTTAGAGTGTCATTATCAAAGTTCAAGCTATTTCATAACATTTTTTGTTATTCTTGGATGCTGTCCTGGAGATGTTGAAAGTTTTTAATCTTGCATATTTCGGAGTAACTCCATAAGATAAACACATTTCGTTGAAGTGTACGAGGTGTGGCTAGAAAAAAACCGGACTAGTACTGGTGAAACAATAAAACGAATGCAATAAGGCTGAAAGTCGCGTGGCCTGTCACGTGACTCTCGCTCCGCCTACTGCTCGAGTTTCATCGGCCTCCTGCACTCAGTCTGCCCGTGGCGTCTGTTTTAAGTAGTTGACGTTTTGTCTGTGTGTCGGAAAATGTTGAGTGTACAGAAAGAACAGCGTGTTAACATCAAATTTTGTTTCAAACTAGGAAAATCTGCAAGTGAAACGTTTGTAATGTTACAACAAGTGTACGGCGATGATTTTTTATCGCGAACACAAGTGTTTGAGTGGTTTAAACGATTTAAAGATGGCCGCGAAGACACCAGTGATGACACTCGCACTGGCAGACCATTGACACCAAAAACTGATGCAAACATTGAAAAAATCGGTAAAATTGTTCGACAAGATCGCCGTTTAACAATCAGAGCAGTGTCTGAGTTAACAGGAGTTGACAAGGAAAGTGTTAGGCAGATTCTTCATGAAAGTTTCAACATGAACAAAGTGTGTTCAAAAATGATTCCAAAGTGTCTCACAATTGAACAGAAGGAACGCCGAAGAATGATTTGTTCTGACATCCTGGAAAACATTGAAAGTGATCCCACCTTCTTACAAAATGTTATTACTTGCGATGAATCGTGGTTTTTTACTTACGATCCCGAAACTAAACGCCAATCGATGCATTGGAAAACTCCTGGTTCTCCACGACAAAAAAAAGCACGAATGTCAAAATCGAAATTCAAGGCAATGATGATTGTTTTTTTTTGACGTCAAAGGGATTGTGCACATTGATTGGGTACCAGAGGGACAAACAGTGAATCAGTATTACTACGTCAGCGTCCTGGCTACCCTACGTGAGCGAGTACGGAGAAAACGGAACGATTTGTGGAGAAAAAAAGTCATGGATCCTTCACCAAGACAATGCCCCAGCTCACAGTGCGTTGTCAGTGAAGATGTTTTTGGCAAAACACAACATTCCCATCTTAGATCATCCACCCTACTCACCTGATTTGGCCCCCTGTGACTTTTTTCTTTTCCCTAAAGTCAAGTCAGCTTTGAAAGGAACTAGATTTGAGACTGTTGAAGCAGTAAAAGAAAAAGCGACGGAAGTAATGTATGGACTTACCGAAAATGATCTGCAGCATTGCTATGAACAGTGGAAAATTCTATGGAGCGGTGTAGAGACCGAGGAGGAGAGTACATTGAAGGAGTTTACATGAAATTGTAAATAATTGTAAATAAATGTTTTTTATTTATTTTATTTATTTATTTATTTATTGTTCCGTGGGACCACATTTAGGAGAAGTCTCCATGGTCATGGAACGAGTCAATACATGAAATTATAACACGATTGTAGAAACAGATAAAAATAAATATAAGAAACAAATTCAGGCGACAAGTCGTTAGTTGAAATAAAGAAAATCAAGAATGTAACACTGGAATTTGCTTAATTTTTTAGCTCTTCCAGGAGCTCCCCGACAGAATAGAAGGAGTGAGCCATGAGGAAACTCTTCAGTTTAGACTTAAAAGTGTTTGGGCTACTGCTAAGATTTTTGAGTTCTTGTGGTAGCTTATTGAAAATGGATGCAGCAGAATACTGCACTCCTTTCTGCACAAGAGTCAAGGAAGTGCATTCCACATGCAGATTTGATTTCTGCCTAGTATTAACTGAGTGAAAGCTGCTAACTCTTGGGAATAAACTAATATTGCTAACAACAAACGACATTAAAGAAAATACATACTGTGAGGGCAATGTCAAAATTCCCAGACTATTGAATAGGGGTCGACAAGAGGTTTTCGAACTTACACCATACATAGCTCGAACAGCCCGTTTTTGAGCCAAAAATACCCTTTTTGAATCAGAAGAATTACCCCAGAAAATAATACCATATGACATAAGCGTATGAAAATATGCGAAGTATACTACTTTTCGTGTTGAAATGTCACTTATTTCAGATACTGTTCTAATGGTAAATAAAGCGGCATTTAGTTTCTGAACAAGATCCTGAACATGGGCTTTCCACAACAGCTTACTATCTATCCATACGCCTAGGAACTTGAACTGTTCCGTCTCGCTTATAACATGCCCATTCTGTCTGATTAAAATGTCAGTTCTTGTTGAATTGTGGGTTAGAAACTGCAAAAACTGAGTCTTACTGTGATTTAGCATCAAATTATTTTCCACAAGCCACGAACTTATATCATTAACTACATTATTTGATAATGTTTCAATATTACACACAAGATCCTTCACTACCAAGGTGGTGTCATCAGCAAACAGAAATATTTTTGAATCACCTGTAATACTAGAAGGCATATCATTTGCATAAATAAGAAACAGCAGTAGCCCCAGCACCGACCCTTGGGGAACGCCCCATTTAACAGTGCCCCATTGAGACTGAACATCATTACCACTCTCAATATTGCGGAGGATTACCTTCTGCTTTCTGTTCTTAAAGTAGGAGGCGAACCAATTGTAAGCTACTCCTCTTACTCCATAATGTTCCAACTTCTGCAGTAATATTTTGTGGTCAACACAGTCAAAAGCCTTCGTTAAATCAAAGAAAACACCTAACGTTCGCAACCTTTTATTTAATCCGTCCAAAACCTCACAGAGAAAAGAGACTATAGCATTTTCAGTTGTTAAGCCATTTCTAAAACCAAACTGTACATTTGACAGCAAATTATGTGAATTTAAATGCTGCAGTAACCTTGTATATACAACCCTCTCGATAACTTTAGCAAACACCGATGGCATAGAAATAGGTCTGTAATTGTCAACATTATCCCTGTCTCCCTTTTTATAAAGTGGTTTCACTACCGAGTACTTTAATCGGTCAGGAAACCGACCACTCCTAAAGGAAAAGTTACAGATATGGCTAAGTACTGAGCTAACATACGTGGAACAATACTTCAGTATTCTACTAGATACCCCGTCATATCCATGAGAGTTCTTGGTCTTTAGAGATTTAATTATTAACTCAATCTCCCTCTTGTCAGTATCATGGAGGAGCATTTCAGGTAACAGTCTCGGAACACTTTTTTCCAGCATCAGTCCGGTTTTTTTCTAGCCGCACCTCGTATGCTCAAGTTTTCTTCATAATACATCGTTTTGACGTCTCTGAACACCCGATTACGCATAGTATCAGCTACAATTTGCGAAAAAGCACAGTGATTCATAACCTTCAAAAATTGCAGGATAACATCCAAGTGTAAACAACGTGATGGCCTTTGTTAATGTCGTAAGTCGAAACGCATAACGTAGTTTCAGTAGTAAAATTGTGGTCAAGACATCTCGAAGTCGTTATCTATGTTTACTTGTAGAGAAAATAAACATACGATTAAGTTCTGTCGCAAAAGAGCGTACAGAAGTTTAAAACTGAACTCTAAAAGTAACGTTACATATGGGGGAGGGGCTTTATTATACTTCTCATAACTTGTTTCACGAATCTTTATTCTCTTGTGTTTTAACAATTATTTTTTGGGGTTAATGGAATATTTCTTAGCAAATTTCAATGGGTTTATATTACTGCAGTAATAAACACGTCTTTCAAAGTAACTTTTCTTTTTGTACAACAAGTTAATAAGTGACAACAGTAGCTGGAAACAACTGGAGACGCCGAGCGAACGCTATGGTCGCAGGTTCGAATCCTGCCTGGGGCATGGATGTGTGTGGTGTCCTTAGGTTAGTTAGGTTTAATTAGACCTGGGTTCTAGGCGACTGATGACCTCAGAAGTTAAGTCGCATAGTGCTCAGAGCCATTTGAACCATTTTTAGCCAACTGGAGACGATCACACATCCGAGAACGTCTTTTGGCCTCGAGTGCCGCCGACAAAAGCCGATATGTCACGTAGAACGGGAATTGTTATCCGCTGTGACATTCGGCTACTCGATGTCAGTTCTCGAGAACACTGAGAACACTCAGGAATCGATAATCTTTTAGTCCTGTAATTGTGCAACCTCGATACAGGCAGAGGGACATATTAAACCCGTTCGCAGGGTACTGCTGGAGTTATACGTCGTCGCCAAAATATAGGTTGACAACAAACGTCGATGTGCAGCTGACTTCTGTGTAAACATGATAGCTACTCCTAACCAACCACAGGGTAGGCATACCTGTAATAACAACCACTGACATGACTAGAATCCTGTTTCCACCAAAAAAACATATCGTGATATGTTGAAGCGCGCTGATCCTTCTTAGGGAAGATGACCGGCAGTAAACTGGAGTGATAACGGCGGCGATGACTAGAACAACACACGGCATGTTGTTATCAATGGGGAGACGTCTACAGACGTTAAAGTAATCTCTGGCGTGCCATAGGGGAGTTTTATGGGACCATTGCTTTTCACAATATATATAAATGACCTAGTAGATAGTGTCGGAAGTTCCATGCGGCGGATCATGCTGTAGTATACAGAGAAGTTGCAGCATTAGAAAATTGTAGCGAAATGCAGGAAGATGTGCAGCGGATAGGCACTTGGTGCAGGGAGTGGCAACTGACCCTTAACATAGACAAATGTAATGTATTGCGAATACATAGAAAGAAGGATCCTTTATTGTGTGATTATAAGATAGCGGAACAAACACTGGTAGCTGTTACTTCTGTAAAATATCTGGGAGTATGCGTGCGGAACGATTTGAAGTGGAATGATCATATAAAATTAATTAGAAAACAAAGGTGGTGGCTTACAAAACACTAGTGCGACCTATACTTGAGTATTGCTCATCAGTGTGGGATCCGTACCAGATCGGGTTGACGGAGGAGATAGAGAAGATCCAAAGAAGAGCGGCGCGTTTCGTCACAGGGTTATTTGGTAACCGTGATAGCGTTACGGAGATGTTTAGCAAACTCAAGTGGCAGACTCTGCAAGAGAGGCGCTCTGCATCGTGGTGTAGCTTGCTCGCCAGGTTTCGAGAGGTGCGTTTCTGGATGAGGTATCGAATATATTGCTTCCCCCTACTTATACTTCCCGAGGAGATCACGAATGTAAAATTAGAGAGATTAGAGCGCGCACGGAGGCTTTCAGACAGTCGTTCTTCCCGCGAACCATACGCGACTGGAACAGGGAAGGGAGGTAATGACCGTGGCACGTAAAGTGCCCTCCGCCACACACCGTTGGGTGGCTTGCGGAGTGTAAATGTAGATGTAGAAGTATACCTCTGCAGCAGGCCTCCCCAATTTGCTGACGGACTCGCTTCGCCTGGCGAGTCTGCCGACCTGCTTAACTTCGTTGTGTGGAGGGAAGTCTAAGTTACAGGAATTGCAACTCATGGTCACGACTCGAATAACAAATTGATGTTCAGGACATGCACACACGACACACTGCACAGAGGTATAAAGCTTCGTAAAGGTACGAGTTGAACGGCGCAAGGGCACTAGCGAGCACGTTGCTCATAAGTGTGAACGGCGCGAGCCACTTATTGTAGGTTTAAAGTAGGATCACAAACGGGATCGTCTCCGCTCGTGAGCATGTTTCACGCCCGGTTTGTTTCACCATTAGATAACTGGTGATGCCAGTAGAACTGTGAGCATTCGCAATGACAAGAACAACCAAGAAATTAATGAAAATTGGAGAATAACATGTTGCTTTCCTAAAATTGTGCGTTACGTTTCATTTTAAGTCGAGTGCTGTATCCGAATTTATAACGAACATAGTTACAACGAGGATAACAATAACAACATTAACAGAATAACATTTTCTCAATACCAGTTCACCTAGCTATTAAACAACTGCACTCGTAGATATAAATTATGCACGGGTATTATGACGCAACAATCTGGAAAATTATCACGCTTCAGGACTAAATTAATTACACGATTATCATTAGCTGTATTGAAAAGAAGTGCACGATAACTTGCGAATGAATTCAGCCACAACCATATCGATGTAAAGACGCCAAATAACTGATCTACTTATGGAGATACCAAAGGACTTCTCGTTTTCTCAGATATGAACATCTTGAACTATTTTATTTAATGCATCTTCAAGAACTGTTGTTGTATATATCGAAATAATCAGCAACGAGTTGCATAATAAAAATTTTATTTCCGAAATGGGTTTCAGTCACTTACTGCCCTTCTTCAGAAGGCTGTACAGGACAATATACCACAATTAAGTAAAAATTAGGAAACAATATTAAAATTAAGAACAAAAAGTTTAAAAACTTCAAAAAAATTTAAAGCTAAAAAATGATACATACTTATAACTATCGCAATATTTGCGAGTGTCAACAATAAGATGCGTGTAACGTATTGCTGTGATCCTAAAGAGTACAGGAGTAATAATTTACACAATAAAAAAATTGAATAATACAAAAAGAGCTCGTAAATGCTTACATGTGGTTCGTCTTGCCAGAAATGGAGTTAATCAGCTAATGACATGCATATCATGAGGGTATCAGGGTGGGGGAAAAAGTAAGATAAAATAATAAAACAAAACCTTACACAAATGTGATTGTGATAAGGCATAAGCGAAAAACGTGAGTGCGCATAAGCAGGTTAATAAGTAACATATAAATATCTAATGATAAATAAAAAATGTTAATACCACCAACAACTGGCGCTATGCGTGAGAGATCTCAGAACCATTCTCCAAGCAACTGTAGTGAGGTCAGTAGCATGCTAACAGTGAACCTGTCAGCAAAAATAAAGTGAGAAGCGCGTCATGCGTCTGGAACCTGTAACTGGAGTAATGGGATGGACAGTGTTCTGTTAATCACTATTATTAAGTGTTGGAAAAGAAGGGTTTGCTGAATTACATTATAGTGAAACAACTAGTACTGTAATATATGCAAGTCGCAATATATGCAAGTCGGCATTTATATCAGTTGTATGGTACTGTAACTTTTACAACACATCGTTGAACTGGTGTAGAGATGTCAATAGCGTGGTAACAGGATATATGGCAGCACAGACAGAGTGGGAGATGCGCCACGGGGAGAGAAACAATAACTGGAGTTGATCAAGAGCCAATTCCCATTCAGTAGCTAAAACGAATAGTAGGTAGAACGTAATCACCACAATTAGTGTCATAATCATTCCATTACAGTCATAATCAGTAGGTTACACTCCATAAGTTACAATTAGTATGTTATTTTTAATAATTTGCAGACTTTGTGTATAATAATGTAGAAACTAATATTCACTATCGGTACGGCTTAATTGTCAGAAGAATTTAATTGTTATAAGCCCGTTTTGTTTCTATTAATAACATCTCCTCTATCTCTTCCTCCAATCCACAGCATCCCACTCCCCCAACTCCTTCCCACACGGTTTGCCAACTTATCACATCGCTCTCTTCCCAAACCCCCTCCCAACCTCCAACCCCTCTATACGCTATGTTTTTCTCACACAGGTTTGTATATGTTTCTCCCCCTCATTCTGTCTATTTGAAACTAATCTTTCCCCCTCCCCCCTCCCCAGTTCTCCTCTTCAGCCCCCTCCAATTTCCGCAACTCTCCCTTCACATTTTTCTTATAACTGGTCTATAATTATTGCAGTGCCATAAAATCAGAATGTGGTATGTAAATGGAGTCCCTAGATGGTGGTAGTTAATTCCATGAGCCAATTAATTTTCATTAGTTGAATACTATCCTTTAGCTGCTTACGGTCGCTACTACAACTACGTGTTTGTAGTTATATTCAGTAAGTTACAGTCAGTAGGTCGCAGTCAGTACGCTAGTCTCGATAACAAGCAGTAAGTAGCTGTATAGTTATATGGCCTCTTTATACAATTTTTGCACAGGCGCTATGAGCCACATGCAAGCATTTACGAGCTTGTTTCGTATTAATGGATTCTTTATTGTATAACTTATCGCTCTTATATTTTCTAGGATCCCAGCAATATGTTGCATGAACCTTACTGTTGACACTCGCAAATAACTCGATAGTTATAAGTATGCAATATTTTTATGTTTCTTTTTAATTTTTAAACTTTTCATTCTTAATTGTAATGTTGCTATCTACCTTCATCTTATCTGTAGTATATTTTCCTGTACAGCCTTATAATGAAGGGCATTAAATGACTTAAACCGTTTAAGGAAATGAGATTTTTTTATGCAGCTAGTTGCTGATTATTTCGATATATAACTTGAATTATATGTGAATGGAAACAGTAATCGGTAATCACTCCAGGAAGGACGAACACGAGAAGGGTATTACATATTTTACTGGGCTGTAAAACCTATGCATCAGCAAAGTGTTTGAAAAGGAAGCCATTTTAAGACATCGAAATTTTGTAAAGTGGAATGCTGTATGATTTAAATATTTTTTCTTTTTAGTCACAGAACCTGAAAATGTATTACTGGTTTTTAAGTCGCGTCGTTTTCTCTATTGCTTTATTCTTACAAAATCAACTATCGAAATTTCGACCACTTTACACAAATATTCAGGAAGTGATCAGCTGAATTTTTCAGCTAAGATGGAGTACCAGAAGATCTTGAAGAAGATCCCAACAGAGCGATCGATGAATAAAGTGAGCATGATATAACAGTCTTAAACAGAACGAACTGCAATCTGTGTGTGTGTGTGTGTGCATACTGTTCGAACAATATGATACTATCCACTTGGCACCTCTCATACGAAAATTGTAAATACACACGAATACGAACTACAAAGTAGGCTGAAATTTAGGAGACCATTCAGGAAGAATGAGTGCTCAAAGAAGTTCGATACAGAAGTACTAAGGAAATAGATAAGTTCTCTGAGGATATAGGTACTGCGATAATGAACAGCACCAGGCAGTTAAGTTCAAGTGGAACGGATTTGTCTGAAAAGGGCAATCACAGAAATCGGAAGGAAAATCATAGGTACAAGAAGGAAAATGCGATGAACCCATTGGTAGCAGAAGAAATCCTCATTAAATCGAAGAAAAAAGGATTACAGAAACGTTCAGCGAAATTCAGCAATGCATAAGTACAGGTCAGTTAGGAATGAAACAAAAGGAAAGTGCAAAGAAGCTAAGACGAAATAGCTGCATGATAAATGTGAAGAAATCGAAAAATAATTGATTGTCGGAAGAACTGACTCATCAGTAAAGTCAGTACAACCTTTGGAGAAGTTAAAAGCAGGAGGACATAAAAAGCAGACTAGCACTGCCAAGAAGAGCATTCTTGGCCAAGAGAAGTCTACTGGTATCTAAGATAGGTCATCATTTGAGGAATAAATTACTGAGAATGTATAATTTAACCACAGAATTGTAATAGTGTAACATGGACTGTGGGAAACCCGGACGGATAAGGTATGCAATGAGTAGGGTCTCCGCATAGTCAGCGAGGAAGGGAATATTTGGAAAACACTGACAAGAGGAAGCGACAGGACAATAGGACATGTTTTAAGACAGCGCGGAATAACTTCCATGGTGCTATAGATGAAGACAGATTGGAATACGTCCAGCAAATAATTGAGGACGTAGGTTAGAAGTGAAAAGTGCTACTCTGAGATGAAGAGGTTGGCACAGCAGAGGAGTTCGTGTCGACCCAATCAAACCAATCAGAAGACTGAAGACTACAAAGGAAGAAAAGAAAAAAAAATCGAAGTAAATCGTCCATAACTTGTTAGTTGCTCCAAGTACTGAGGCTGTGCTCAGTCTTTAAAAAGTATTACACTTTCTCGGTCCCACTTTCCACTTCTTTAACGAGCACACACGACCAATGTTAGGTCACATTCTCATCTTACATTTCCCTGCCATACTAGGAGATTAACTATTTGGCACCGTTAATATAACGGATAATTCTTACCCGTAGCTGTTACGTAGCTGTAATTTTCACTGGAATTTCGCGTTAATTACTTGATGAAATATTACAACTACGTACGCATCGTAAAGAGCATTTATAGTTCAGGACGTGTTGGAGCCATTCGTTTATGCCCTAGCTCGCCATCATTAGCAATTTAGCCACCAACGTAATTATTGTAATTGCTGCGAGTTTTCCCTTAGTAGTAGCCCTTACTGTTTTCAGAAACGCGTATCACTATTTACGAGTTATTTACTGTGCAGTAAGGTAGTAAGAGACTCGTAAAGCATCTGCTGTTAGAATTTTGAACTCCTCAGGAAACTGTGCGTCAGTTTCTCAAAAGTTCATTGGTACAGACTCTACGGAGACGCGATTATGTAATCTGATAGTGTCCTGATATATATCGTATATTTCAGTAATTTGCTTTCCCTGTACAGGTACACAGTTTCATTCACCTGCAGATCTTTCGCATTATCTTCCGACTAGTTGTTACGCTTCATTTTGCTTCGGTTTCACATTTCACAAACCATTCATTATTTCACTACGTTTGGTTCCACATTGCGAATCCTGAAATTTTTATCTTTATACAATTAACGGAATATTTTCCTCCCTAATATCACTCAACAAATAATTTTACAGTTCGCTTTCGTATCATTTGCAGCTTTCGTTGTTTAGTTTTCAGAATTTTTGAATTGTAGCCAGAGAGAAAATCCATACTCACTGCTCCATTCTTTCCTCTCATACAGATCATGCTTGTGGTTTATTGTATTACATCCAGTCCTGTAGCAGCCATATTTCTTTCATTATTTCACATCCAATTTTATCTCTATGTGATGTATGATAATTATGTACTTCACGGCCGAGGAAACTGACACGTCTGTGCTTTTCTACATACATCAAAAAAAGTTTTGCATCTCCCCGGTTCCCAGAACTCCTGAAGATAGACGTTGACTGTGGATATTGTATCACAGACACAGTCCCTTTGACTGTTCAGAGATGTCACGAAACTCACCCAAAGATGTAAACAACCATGCAAGAGCAGCGCCTATTTGACGGATGGGGGTACGAGAGCCGATCAGTTCCATTCATTCCACCAGGAAGGAGGTACACGGCTCCTGATGTCTGTCGTTCAACAATGCTTAGACGGTCAATACTGCGGTCAGACCGCGTGAGCATTGTTACTTTGTGCCAGGAAGGGCTCTCAACAAGGCAATTGTCAGGCGTCTCGGAGTGAAGAAAAGTGATGTTGTTCTAACATGGAGGAGATACAGAGAGACAGAAACTGTCGATGACATGCGTCGCTCAATCCGCCCAAGGGCTACTACTGCAGTGGATGACCGCTGCCTACGGATAATAGTTCGGAGGAACCCTGACAGCAACGCCACCAAGTTGAATATTGCTTTTCGTGCAGCCACAAGACGTCGTATTACGACTCAAACTGTGCACAATAGGCTGCATGATGACCAACTTCACTCCCGGCGTCCATGGCGAGGTACATCTTTACAACTACAACAACATGGAGCGCAGTACTGATGGGCTCAACAACATGCCGAATGGACCGCTCAGGCTGGGCATCACGTTCTCTTCACCGACGAGTGTCGCATATGACTTCAACCAGACAATCGTCGGAGACGTGTTTAGAGGCAATCCGGTCAGGCTGAACGCCATAGACACACTGTCCAGCGAGTGCAGCGAGGTGGAGGTTCCCTGCTGTTTGGGGTGGCATTATGTGGGGCCGACGTACGCCGCTGGTGGTCATGGAAGGCGCCGTAACCGTTGTATGATACGTGAATGCCATCCTCCGACCGATAGTGCAACCATAGCGGCAGCAAATTGGCGGGGTATTCGTCTTCATGGATGACAATTCGTGTCCTCATCGTGCACATCTCGTGTCTGACTTCCTTCAGCATCACGACAGCGCTCGATTAGAGTGGCTAGCACGTTCTCCAGACATGAAACCTATCTAACATGCCTGGGATGGATTGAAAAGGCCTGTTTATGGACAACGTGACCCACCAGCCACTCTTAGGGATCTATGCCGGATCACCGTTGAGAAATAGGACAATCTGGACCAACAGTGCCTTGATGAACTTGTTGACAGTATGCCATGACGAATACACACATGCATCAATGCAAGAGGACGTGCTACTGGGTATTAGAGGTACCGATGTGTACAGCAATCTGGACCATCACCTCTGAACGTCTCGCTGTATGGTGGTACTACATGCAATGTGTGGTTTTCATGAGCAATGAAAACGGCGGAAATGATGTTTATGTTTCTCTCTATTCCAGTTTTCTGTATAGGTTCCGGAACTCTCAGGCCTAAGGCGATGCAAAACTTTTCTTATGGGTGCATATTTTGGTTGTCCCGTCCCTGTGAAGAAGAACAACAATTAGAGCATTGTTGCAGTTTTGGTGAACTGCCTTTCTCCGAAAACTTCTGTTTAGCACATTCGTTTTGTACATAACTTTGCTTCTTGCATTAACGATTTCTAATGCAACACCTTTAAGCTTATTCACCTTTTATTAATCCACACATAAAAATGCTGTACAAAGTCTTTAATGCTGTGTTTCCGCTTCCTTTCATGATATCTGCCTGCCATTGTTCGCAGTGGTATACTTTGAATTATTTTCTGGTATGGTCGATGTTTACATTCTGTTTCACAAAGTGAATATCATTTCCATCTCAATGACTCTTTTATAAACGTCCGTTTACAGGAATTGGAAGTGGTACTTGTTACTCCTGTGAGTAGCGCACCAGTTTCCTCATACCGCCAAGGACTCTTACCCGGCTGATCGCGTTTGTAATTCGTAAATTTCGTCTACCAAGCAGCACTTGGTAAAAACAAGTTAGTGTCCAAGTGTTTGTTTTGTCTTTGACATTTTTTCTGTTAACTCGGTGACTGCCTCCTAATAACTAGTTAACAGCAGATGTGTAGACATGAACAAATGCGTAAAATTCCCGCGAGGAAGAAGTTTCGGTATATGCAGACTTTAAATGATGCGTATTTCTGTCTACTTCGAGACATTTATACACAATTTCACCCTTTGTTACACATACAGCTCCAACTGCTTTTGATATTTGTCAATTTTATTAGCATAAGGGGAATTTTCTGCAACCTACATTTGGTGCCTTAACTTGCTGCCTCATACAAGCTGGGCAGCCAGCAGCAATTCTCGAACGGAGATGGAGAAACGAATTACGGAAAATGGTGCCCGCAGAAACATAGTTACCTTTTCCTGGGGGTAAAAATGAAGTGATCGTATGGTATTGCTGGCCGGGAGGTCTCGTCCGGGGAAGTGCAGCCGCCGTGCTGCATGTGTTACTGTATGGACGCCATATTGGGCGACCTGCGCGTCAATGATGATGAGGACAACGCAACACCCAGTCCACGGGTGGAGAATATGTCCAACCCAGCCGGGAGTCGAACCGGGCCCGCTGCACTGGAGGCAAGAACGTCACCACTCAGCTAAACAGGCGGACTTCTAGGCGGTCTTTCCTCAAGATACCTAACCTACAGTATCCGGAAGCAGACACAACGAAACTTTTCGTCTGAACGAAACCAAAGAGCTATTACAATTACGTCGAAAACTGAATTAGTTTAATCTCAAAATGTAGATTTTGGGTGTACTAAATGCTAAAACCATATTAAAAGATAGCAGTCAAAGCCTTGTTACGCATAACGTCAACGAACGCCTACAAACTTCTTCAAATATTTAGCACCATTTACGCTTTCCGAAAAGATAACATCTGTTGCCATTTATGAGCCTCCCATACATTGCCAAAGCTAGTGGGATTATATGGGCCGACGAGTCTTGGCTAAGACAGGAACCGTTCTTTCTTTCTTCAAACCCATATCCCATAACTTTAATCCCATCTGCGTCTTTCCGTTACAGAAATTGTGAACCGTGGTATTACTTGTGATTCCTAAATATCTTACGCGTAGTAGATGGTCCAAATCACAACTTCGACTTGCAGTAGGGTTTTGAAACACTTACTGTATTCAAACATTATGAAATACCTCGAAGAACACGATTTTTTGACACATAGGCAGCTCGGATTAAGAAAATATCGTTCTTGCGAAACACAATTAGCACTTTACATTCATGAAGTAATGAGTGCTATCGACAGGGGATGTCAACTTGATTCCGTATTTTTAGATTTCCAGAAGGCTTTCGACACCGTTCCTCACAAGAGTCTTCTAACCAAACTGCATGTCTGTGGAATATCGCCTCAGTTACGTGACTGGATGCGTGATTTCCTGTCAGGAAGGTCTCAGTTTGTAGTAATAGACGGAAAGTCATCACCAAGGAAGTGTAAAGGCATTCTGTTGTTCCTGATCTATATTAACGACATAGGAGGCAATCTGAGTAGCCGTCTTAGATTGTTTATAGATGATGCCGTCATTTACCGTATTGTTAAGTCATCAGATGTCCAAAATGAATTGTAAAATAATTTAGATAAGCTATCTGTATGGTACGAAGAGTGGCAATTGACCCTGAATAAAGAAAATCGTGAAGTTATTCATATGAGAACTAAAAGAAATCTGCTAAATATCGATTACGCGGTAAGTCACACAAACCTGAAGGCTCTAAATTAAACTAAATACTTAGGGATTAGAATTACAAATAACCTAAATTGGAACGATCACACAGATAATGTTGTGGGTAGAGCAAACCAAAGACTGCGATTCACGCTTGTCCGCCCTATTCTGGACTATTGCAGTGCGCTGTAGGATCCGTGTCAGGTGGGACTGACGGATGACAACGAAAAAGTACAAGTAAGGCCAGCTCGTTTTGTATTATCGCGAAATAGTGGAGATAGTGCCACAGACATGATATGTGAATTGGAGTGGTAATCATGAAAACATAGGCGTTTTTCGTTGCTACGGGATCTTCCCATGAAATTTCAATCACCAGTTTTCTCCTCCGATTGCGAAAACATTGTGTTAGAACCAACCTGCATAGGGAGTAATGATCATCACGATAAAATAAGGGAAATCAGGGCTCGCACAAAAACATTTAAGTTCTCGTTTTTCCCGCGCGTCGTTCGAGAGTGGAACGGTAGAGAGACAGCTTGAAGATGGTTAATTGAACCCTCTGCCAGACACTGTAATGTGAGTACCAGGGTAACCACATAGGTGTAGATGTAGATGAAGGTAAGTTAAACATGTAGTCCCAAGCTAACAACATTGGGTAACAAGAGTGGAACATTGTCAGAAGGGAGTAGGTCCTACAAGTTCCCGGTTTCCTGAAGACTCAATTCCGCTACAGTACGCATATTAGGTGAATTACAGTGTTAGATTTAAATGTTGCGGCAATTTTAAACGTACTCCAAAGCTGAAGTACGAGGGACACTACTATTCTAACGGACGAAGCCTCTAAATTGCACAAAGAAGCAAAGTAACATTCTGACGGCGTATATATCAAATGAAATGTCGCGTCCAAACGTAGTGAAATGGTACCAGCAATTTGACCAATGAAGCACAGGCGTGGGTGAAGCTGATTCACCATGAGGTAAAGATCATCCACACGTGTGATCTCCATCTTTTCGGCTAGCTGAAAGACTATCTCAAGGGAACAGAATTTCCGACTCTGGGGACGCCCAAACAGCAGTTCTCGAATGGCTTTCTGACCAAGGATTGGATTTCAAACGTCAGGGAATTGAGGAACTGGTAGGAACTTCCAATCGTTATTTACTGGTGCTTGGTGTCTAAGTTGAAAGATATCATGCATCTGCGTCACGTATACCACAGCATTCAATAATAGTTCTAGTCCTGCCACAATAATATGTAAACAATTTTTGAAGTCCCCTCACGTTATCTATCAGAAATCTTCTAGAAAGTTCGAAATAAGATTAGTCTTGTCATACCGGGCTTTGCCGTACTAGCAGACGGAAGTCATCCCCAGCAAACCCGATTATGTCACTGCAAATAACCGTTGGCTCTGACTTCTAAGACAGATTAGTAAAGCTGGGGACGATTTCTAAAAGACAAATCAAACACAAAAATTTTAATTACACGAAGAAAGCTGGTAAAGTATGTAGAAGTAAAAGGTTCCGTACGAAAAGGGACGGATAATTTCTAACAAGTGCGTGTAGGGGGCGAAAGTGTATGTTTTGATACATCAGAACCAACTTTTATTACGTAGAATTTGAGTTACAGGGAACAAAGCACTCTTAAGTTGAAGCAGTCGGCTTGGAATTTATCGAATGGTCTCAGTCGATGCTGAATTCGTGAAAAGAGGCGAGTTAAATACAATTGCATCACAACTTTATGTCATCAGAACAATAATTCTTTCGTAACTGTAAAAGCTAACATACAACTTTGTCTCAAATCTCCTCAGACTAGAAAGGTGTAGGTGAAAATCGGAGACGAACAGTGTAACTGCGGTTGCACTTACGAACAACGCGGCATGGAACGGAATATTTGGTACACAAGCTGATATTTTTGGTGAAGGACAGCGGACAGTGTGACTCAGGAGCTCTGTTTCCACATCGCAGACTGCGCGTTTCACGACGCAGCGTCAGAATATTGCTCCCTGTTTGGGGCCCTCAGGGAGGCACGTTTGCGGGAAACCGCGTGCTCGGTGCTCGTCTTTGCTCAACTGTGGTCGCAAAACTTTGCGGAATGTCTCCAGTGGCTGAGGATCCTGCAAAATTAATGCCGGTACTGTACTCAGCGACGCAAGGACTGCAGCTACGTGTGACACATATTGTATCTGTTGTCTGCCAAAATGAAGCCACGGAGAACAGTGCGAGGACGGTGTTCAATCTCAGCGGAAAATCTCGGGACACGGGTCCGTCTCCAATTCAGGGCCAAAGGTGGCCTGAAAAGTTTTCAGGATAATAGTGAAAATAAGAATCTGTGTTTTACGAAGCTCTTATATTCAACATAACGTTGTGATACAGCTGTATTTAACTCGCCTCTTTTTCAAAAATTCAGCATCGACTGAGAACATTCGATAGATTCCAAGCCGACTGCTTCAACTTAAAAGTGTTTTAATCGCTGTAACTTAAATTCTAAGTAATAAAAGTTGGTTCTGATGTACCAAAACATACACTTTCGCCCGCTACACGAAATTGTTAGAAATTATCCGTCCCTTTTCGTACGGAATCTTTTATTTCTACATACTTTACGAGCTTTCTTCGTATAATTAAAGTTTTCGTATTTTCTTTGTCATTTAGAAATCGTCCCCAGCTTTACTGATCTGTCTTAAAAGTCAGAGCCACCACTTATTTGCAGTGACACAATCGGTTTTTCTGGGAATGACTTCCGTCTGCTACTATGGCAAAGCCTGATATGACAACACTAATCTTATTTCTGACATTTTTTTGGGAAAGCATTTTCAAGAAATCGATGTTAATCAGTCGAAGAAGGAAGTCCCACCACCTTGCTTCTGATAACTAGTTCCACCTAAAAGCCTATGTCTTGATTACTATTAATTAATTAAAACGTCGTTAAAGACTTTTCAATAACTTTCATAATACTTTGCCTAGGCGAAATTCGATTACAGTTTTTAATCCTCCGATAAGCAGAATTGTTTTATGTACGTCATAATAACATTCTGTACAGCTTGAGGTGAACTACGAACCTCTAAAATGAGAAATGAACAGGGTTTCCAAGAAAAATTTGAAACATTAATTGAGTACGTGAGTAAAGAGTAGCCACGTGAACTTTAGCCTTCCCCAAATCTACATACAAACGCAAAAAATATTGCCTAAACCAAATTGTTATTCATCGCAAGTGCAGAACGTACAACTTTGGAAGAACAGAGTTGTTTCAAGATGCTGTGTACCTGCCTGGAGTTTCTTGTTAGACGGTATGAAAAGGAACAGTGACCGAATATTTTATGACTGGTACAATTCAACG
Source organism: Schistocerca piceifrons (assembly GCF_021461385.2). NCBI lineage: Eukaryota > Metazoa > Arthropoda > Insecta > Orthoptera > Acrididae > Schistocerca > Schistocerca piceifrons. Next base: position 1,157,321,149 of record NC_060138.1, on the reverse strand, counting down.
ATATTCTCTTTAATATACTTGTAATACATGACAGTGAAATGGTAAGGCAGCTATTAGCCCGGGAAGGGCGATTTGATTCAGGAAATAGTGGTGCTTCGCAGATAATTTCGCTAAAATGCAAGATTCATGAAATATAATTCAATTATTTATTTCTCAACTATTCTCACACTAGTAACGCAATATATTTTATCATTTACGTATACAGTAATTCGTTCGCTCATAACAAACTATTGCAAGTGCCTAATTGGGATTAACTGTCTTGTAGACCCTTACATACGAATTAACTAAGCCGTGTTGTAAACCCAGTTTACTAGCTGCGCTGTGGAATTAGTACTGTATAGTCTAAAATCGCTTCGAACTTCTGTCGATAACCAAATAAATGCATTGCAGTACCAGAGGTCTACATTCAGTATCCCACAGTGACTCCTTTGCCTAGGGTGTTTAGACTGCACAATGATATATATCACGACAAGTCAGATCAAAGCCCGTCGCTTTACCTAATTTTTGGTAATAATGAATTGATAATGATGTGTATCTGTCTTTTGGTCTAGGTGTTACTCAATCATGAAATAACTTTTGGGCTGACTTAACAGAAAGTTTATATGAAGATAACTACCTGAGTAAAATACAAGCCAATCACCTTTGAAATGATGTACCATTTCAATGTCGCACTCGTCTATATTACGTAATTGTAAGAAATCTTCACTCTGAAAAACTGTTGAATGCTTCTGGACCATTAATACCACACAATTTACTTTTCTACAGCTGCAGAGGGCATCCAGCCATTGATTTGTGATTATACAGAGGAATCTTGGAACAACGTCTCTTGAGCAACCGTTATCGTCGGTAATGACACAATTTTTGTGAAATATATGTTAAGTCTTATGTTAGAGTACATTGGAGCTACACCTGTGTGAATTTACCCTTACAGCACAGGTTATCTGTGCTGCTTCGGGACAGATACTATAACGGCGATAGTCATGGATCTACACAGCTGCCATGGACAACGCACTGCAGTCGAAATTGCAAAGTGCAAAGAAGTACTCATTGGTGATTAATGTAGGATACTTCTGGAGAGTGTTCACTATGTTGCTGAGATATAAACTTCACAATTAATTCAAGGCAACTATAAATATGAAATCGACGTAACAACATTTAATATTCCCGCCTGTATAGTACCTTTATGATACACAACATTTCAGTTTAGAAGATACGAGTATTTCAAACAGAGTTATACAATGCAATTAAAGCAATACAAATATTTATTTCACCTAGAATCAACGCAAATTAGCAATAACAGACAGTGCTGCAAGAAAAGCAAATCATTCACACCCATACTGTCATTTGAGTGCTATTCTACTGTCCGCTTCACCAAAACGTGAATTTCACCGTAATAGTAGTATTATTCAGAGATTTTAATAATGAAAAACGAGTCGATAATGAATAGAACGTCATCGTCACAAAAATTTTCAAATATTGTAGAACGCTTCTCAATCAACACAGCAAGTCTAACTTATTTTAGGTGAAGCCAGTAATTGTAGAAGCGTACTGCTAACAGAACACAAGCGTTTTATCCGTCCCAGCTACAAATCAGTAGAAATTTAGTAGTCCACAAATGGATGTGACAATCAGTTGTGAAGATGATAGCATAAACACTAGTCCAATTTAATTTGAGTGAACAGCAACAAGAATTTATGAGTCTAGATTGATCTGACTATCGGCCAGAGCTGCAATGCAAAGCTATCAAATTCTGATAAGAGCAGCGATGGCATTCTCCATCAGTATAAACGAGCGTGCAAGGCTCAATTTAATCAGGCAAACACGATCAGGCTCTTCATTTCATTGTCGTCAGGACAACAACCACCCCTAATCAATATACGGTATGCCGTATCGAACGGCCCGGTTGTTCACCCCGGGTCCAGAGAGTCATATTAGCAGAGTGTTGCGCTGGAGCCGCGACAGAGTGTACAGTGCGGGCACGTGATTGTCGAGAGCGGCACTAGTGCCGTGTTCGAAGCAAACACGGCCCGCCTGAGAGGTCAGTCAGAGGTCAGCCAGCGACATCTCCGGAGGTGAGTGCCGACGCCACAGGGAGGAAAAAGGAGCGTGGCAGCGGACAAGCAAGTGTCGCGTCACCAGGGACTGGACTGGCAGTGCGGCTCATGTGGCCGTATGGCGGGCTGGAAGGTGTTCAAGTAGTCAGTCACTGCACAGAGACGAACGAGCGAGTTGTGGGCGGAGCCATGAGCTAGGGCATCGAGAGTCTGGTGTGCTGCAGTGTTGCCAGTCAGAGTGAGTACGGTCTGTGTGGGCGTTGCACTTGTGTGGACACGATAACGTGGTGGTGTCTTTTCCTGGGCGCACAGACATCGATACCAGTCCAGGTGGTGAATGGGCCTTCTGCATGTACAGAGGAGCACGACCCTAGTGCTTTTACAGCTGACAGTGGTTCATACTGTACACTGTGTGGTATACGAGTGATATACATCTACATAAACATTCTGCAAATCACATTTAAGTGCCTGGCAGAGGGTTCATCGAACCACCTTCACAATGCTCTATTATTCCAATCTCTTATAGCGCGCGGAAAGAACGAACACCTATATCTTTCCATAGGAGCTCTGATTTCCCTTATTTTATCCTGATGAACGTTTCTCCCTATGTAGGTCGGTGTCAAAAAAATATTTTCGCATTCGGAGTAGAAAGTTGGTGATTGGAAGATTCCGTCGCAACGGAAAACGCCTTTCTTTTAATGATGTCCAGCCAAAATCCTGTAACATTTCTGTGACACTCTCTCCCATATTTCGCGATAATACAAAATGTGCTGCCTTTCTTTGAACTTTTTTGATGAACTCCGTCAATCCTATATTGTAAGAATCTCACACCGCGCAGCAGTATTCTAAAAGAGGACGGACAAGCGTAGTGTAGGCAGTCTTTTTAGTAGATCTGCCACATTTTCTAAGTGTCCCGCCAATAAAACGCAGTCTTTGGTTTGCCTTCCCCACAATATTTTCTCTGTATTTCTTCCAATTTAAGTTGTTCGTAGTACCTAGGTATTTAGTTGAATTTACGGGTTTTAGATTAGACTGATTTATCGTGTAACCGAAGTTTAACGAATTCCTTATAGCACTCATGTGGATGACCTCACACTTTTCGTTATTTAGGTTCAACTTCCAATTTTCGCACCATTCAGACATCTTTTCTAAACCGTTTTGCAATATGTTTTGATCTTCTGATGACTTTATTAGTCGATAAACGGCAGCGTCATCTGCAAACAACCTAAGACGGCTGCTCAGATTTTCTCCCAAATAGATTAAAAAAAAAAAAAAACAGCAAAGGGGCTATAACACTCCCTTGCGGTGTATTTGCTAGCGATCGCACTCTGCCTGCTAATCCGTGGTTGTTATGTAACAAGTTGTGGTTATTTATTTATGTCACCCTCGAGAGAAGGTGAGGGCACTGCGAGCCAAAGAAGATCAATTGGTTAAGTACTGGCTGTGATCGTAATTAATTGTATTGCTCCTCAAGTGTTTCTTTAAACTATGTCGTGTACATGACTTAGTTATTGATCAGTTTAGATGGCATACGCTGGGCGAGGAACAAGATCAAAACCTAGGAACACGTTTCACATAAACATCCTCGCCAGTAGTCCTCAGACTCTTGGCCATCAGGTCCCGAGAAATCTCCAAGCTTGTTAGTATCCAGCGGTAGAGTTATGTAAAAACCATTTTACGAGTTCTTCAACAGTGCCAGCATCAAGAGAAGGCTCCATGGACTCCTGATCAAATGTTCTTGGTGATTAGTATTCCAGGGGAAGTCCAAAATCCAATTAAATATCTTTCCACTTGCTACTCAGCAAATGTGGAATGCTCAGCCTCTAAATGTATGTCGCTATTTACCTCCTGTATGTATATGCCTGAATACTGTTGTAACTAGACGTAAGGCTGTAATACTCAAATCTGGTTCTTGTATACTGTTCTCATGCTCTGTCTAGATGCTACTTATAGAAATGCACAAATATTTAATACTTTACTCACAGCTTTTGAAACAATTATGACAAGGCATACAACAGAACATTTTAGTGCTAATTTAGATACATAGTCATTTATATGAATTGAAATGGGGCTATCCCAAATGTATACCAACGATGATTAATCACTTCTTAATGTGTTACCAGTAGGAGTTTAATAGCATACTTCCTCTGTGTATCTTGTATTGAATCTTCGTCTTGTTTATTCGATTCAAAAATTTGTTTTATAGCATAAGCTGTCCTATGTTACGCCTATGTTACAGGGAACAACTTAAACGAACGAATACTATGAATTATCAAAGCAAACTGCAGTACAGAATTTCCAGTGTTGAGATTGCTGTTCAGGCGCATTCCGAAAGCCAATAAATTTAAAAAAAGTCATATGCAGGATGTCCCAAATTGGACGCCAAAATGTAGCAAGTCAGAAGTAACTATGTAGAAAAAAGTGAAAAATACACAGCAGTTGATTCTCAGAATATGCTCGAGTCTTCTTGCAGAGCCGGCCGCGGTGGCCGATCGGTTCTAGGCGCTTCAGTCCGTAACCGTGCGATTGCCACGGTCGCAGGTTCGAATCCTGCCTTCGTCATGGATGTGTGTGACGTCCTTAGGTTAGTTAGGCTTCAGTAGTTCTAAGTTCTAAAGGACTGATGACCTCAGATGTTAAGTCCCATAGTGCTCAGAGCCATTTGAACCACTTTTGTAAAGGAGGCCGCATACAGGACACTAGAGCGGCCGAGTCTAGAGTACTTATCGACAGTTTGTAATCTGCACCAGCTCCTGCAGTGGTTAGCACACTGGACTCGAATTCGAGAAGACAACGTTTCAGATTCGCGACCAGCAGTTCTGATTTAGTTTTTCTGTGATTTCTCTAAATCGCTCAGGGGAAATACTGGCACGGTGCCTTCGAAAGGGCACAGCCGATTTCCTTCCTCATCCTTGACACAGTCAGAGCTTGGGCTCCGTCTCTAAGGGATTCGTTGTCGACGAGACATTAAACCCAGTCTTTCTTCCTTCCTTCGAGCCTTCCTGAGGCGTTCAGGGTGTGTAAATGGTTTGGGAGACAGGTGAAACGTGTGGGGAAGCCGCAGTCAACTACCGATGACATACGCACAGTCCTCTCTTCAGTCATCCAACTTGACTCCACCAGGAACATAAACAGGTCTTTAATTAATCCGTTCAACCCATACAACCATGTGAGTGAGTTTCCGTCTGCACGTAACATCCTGGCGGAGTGGAGGGGTGTAGTAGTGGCCAGAGTTGCAGGGACGCGACTCAGTGGTATGCCCCCTATGCATGCGGACTCGACGGCAACGGTCCAGGACAACGCACGTGGCACTCTGAAGCGACGGGCAATGTAGCGGCAGTGGGACGTAGCAGTTGGTCCGGTTTTTGTGACGGAATTTAAGTGCTGACTGAACACTGGCGTCGGGCTGCTGGCAGACTCCAGTAGTCCTGTGGAGGCAGCAGCAGTGGCAACTTTCTGGCTGCCAGGGCAGGGTAGTCAGACAGAGATCCGTGGGTCTCGATCCAGAGGCAGCAGAGTTGCAGTAGAAGTGGATCTCGTAATGACACACGGCAGGCGTCATGAGTGGCCATGCTGTGGTGATCATGACATGCTGGGCTTGGTTGTAAATACAGCTTCTTCCTGCTGAATTCGAGGAACGGCTGAGGTTGCGTGTCACTTGGTACCATCTGGAACAGGGGAACGGCTAGGGTCTGCTAAGGGTCTACTGTAATCGACAGTATGTCGGGTGTAGTATCTTCCTACAGGCTGGCCAACGTCCCAGATCATCGGCAGCAGACGGCTGCCGACACAGAAGTGGACACGTGGCTAGGCGTTCTTCTATTAGCATGACATTGACCGCGGCTGCTGACCTACCAGATACGACACTTGTACTGGCTGCAAGCAGCTTTATAACTTTACACGTTACAATATACACTGAAGTGCCACAGAAACTGGTATAGGCAAGCGTATTCAGGCAATGGGAGATGAAGAAGCTTGCACAGGATAGAGTAGCATGGGTCTCAGGACTGACGACCACAACAACAAACAATTCAGGCAGAATATGGCACTGCGGTCTGCAACGCTTATATAAGACAGTAAGTGTCTGACGCAGTTGTTAGATCGATTACGGCTCCTACAACGCCGGGTTATCAAGATTTAAGTGAGTTTGTACGTGGCGTTATAGTTGGTGCACGAACGGTGGGACGCAGCATCTCCGAAGTACGAGGAACTGGAGATTTTACTAGTACGACCATATCACGAGTGTACCGTCAATATAAGAAATCCGGTAAAACATAAAATCTCGGACGTCGCTGCAGCCGGAAAAGTATCCTGCAAAAAGGTGACCAACAACGACTGAAGAGAATCGTTCAGCTTGACAGAAGTGTAGCCCTTCGGCGCAAATTGCAGCAGATATCAACGCTGGGTCAAGTGTCAGCGTGCAAACCATTCAACGAAACATAATCGATATGGGTTTTCGGAGCGGAAACAAAGATTTACCCCTCGCCTGTGCCTGTCAACACCGACATTGGACTGTTCTTGACTGGGAGGATGTTGCCTGGTAGGACGAGTCTCGTTTCAAATTGTATCGAGAGGATGGACTTGTAGGGTTATGGAGGCAACGTCATGGGTCCATGGACCCTGCATGTTAGCAGGGGATTGTTCAAGCTGATGGAGCCTCTGTAATGTTATGGGGCGTGTGCAGTTGCAGAGATATGGGACCCCTGATAGTGGCTCTGAGCACTATGGAACTTAACATCTGAGGTCAACAGTCCCCTAGAACTTAGAACTACTTAAACCTAACTAACCTAAGGACATCAAACACATCCATGCCCGAGGCAGGATTCGAGCCTGCGACCGTTGCAGTCCAGACTGAAGCTCCTAGAACCGCTCGGCCACTGCGGCTGGCGGACTTGGGCAGTTCAACAAGTCCAGAACTGCTACAGAGTGGCTCCAGGAACATTCTTCTGAGTTTAAACACTTCCGCTGGCCACCGGACTCCCCAGACATGATCATTATTGAGTGTATCACGGATGCCTTGCAACGTGCTGTTCAGAAGAGATCTCCACCCCTCGTATTCGTACGGATTATGGACAGCCCATCAGGATTCATAATGTCAATTCCTTCCAGCACTGCTTCAGGCGTTAGTCGAGTCCATGCCACGTCCTGCAGCCCGCGGGGGCCTTACACTATACTGGGCAGGAGTACCAATTTCTTTGTCTCTTATGTGTAATTCTGCTGAGTTTTCATCCTGTTATTTGGTCGACGTGAATAATCAACTATGTGTATCATTATTAAAATATATGTGTACGTAGCTCGTTATGATAGCTGTCTAGTAACGATGGTAACAGATGACCCATGCGAAGTTGTGGAACTTGCTCCTAGTTAGTTAACTGCTGAAGTTGTCTGAGACGTGCTGACTTGTTATGACCAAGGGTCAGGCTTTGCAATTTGATAATGTTGTTACCCGGTTTTGCACATTGGGGCAATGATTGGGTTTCATTATTTTATTTAATGGAAGATATTTTGTATTGACAATGTGGAGCCCTATTGAAAAGACCTTTACGGTCTACGGAAATATTTTAGTGAAAGAGTATTTCTATTGTAGCTCCTTGTGAGCCGGCCTCGGAAGGGCCAACGCTACCGACGACCGCGCCTTGTCATTCTCAGCCCACAGACGTCATTGGATGTGGATATGGAGGAGCATGGATTCAGCACACCACTATCCCGGCCACCGTCAGTGCTCGTGACCTGGAGTCGCTGTACTTGGCCGAGTTCGTCAAATAGTGTAGCGATGCTAAGTGGACCCCGGTAGGTCAACAGTGCAAGGCGGCCCAGTCGGTCACCTACCCAAGTGTTAGCGATGCCCGGCAATGCTTATTTCGGCGATATGACGGGAACTGGTATATGCACCACGGCACAGCCGCTGGTCCACATTTCTGTTCGGTTGATGTTTAGTAAAATAGTAGTTAAAAGAGCTCCACGTCTTTACAGCTCCCAGAACGAACCCCTCTCCTCATAAATGCTATGCTACAACTGGTACTTACCGTCAATACTCCTGTCTGCATGTCAACCATTAGTAGACACAAAATTACGGTGGGGAGAGTAATTACCCGCATTCGGGAGTACCACGATTCAAACCCGCATCCTGCCATCCTGATTTAGGTTTCCCGTGATTTTCCTAAATCGCTTCAGGCAAACGCCGCAATGGTTCCTTTGAAAGAGCCCGGCCGATATCCTTCCCTAATCGGATGGGACCGATGACCTCGCTCTTGTACATTTCTGACTGTCTTGCATGTGGTATAAGCTGCATGAACTAGTAGTAGATGTGCTATCGACGTAAATGTGGGCTTGTTGACTCCATAACTAAAAGACAATAAAAGACGTTAGTATCGGGAAGCGGACATTTTCAATGAAGGAACGAAGCATCCACTTTTGCCCATTATTACTAGAGATTTACAGGTTTGTTACCTGAGTTACGCGGACTATGCAATCGTAAGTGAGGACAATGGTTTTCTTCAACGCTGCTTTTAACATCGTCTACGTAGTACCTACGAATGCAGAGCAACGGATGGTGAACGAATGCTGTACTGAGATAGATGTACATTAATCTGCGGCTTGCAGGTGCTAGTGAACATTTTTTTTAACACCGCTCGGCCGCAGGCTCCCTGCAACACACTACTGGTCGGAGACTGCCAGCTGAACTACGGAATTTCCGTTCCATGTGTCGGCCGTTGTTAGCACCACGACACCCGGACCGTGTACGGAGTGGTCCATGACTGCGAAGCATGGACTGCTGTTAAATGGCGTCACATTGTTTTCAGCGATGGCACACGGTCACCGTTCACGCGTATGGGGACTACCTGAGTAAAAGTCCCATTCCTGCGATGTTTTGGAGTGGCATAGTGGTGTTATACTTGGAGTGTTTGAGGGAGCTCTGATTGGCTGGTTGGTTGGTTGATTTGTGGGAGGGGACCAAACAGCGGGGTCATCGGTCCCACTGGATTAGGAAAGGATTGGGAACAAAATCGGCCGTCCCTCTTCAAAGGTACCATCCCTGCACTTGCCTCAAGTGATTTGGGCAAATCAAGGGAAAACCTGAATCAGGATGGCCAGAAGCGGATTTGAACCGTCGGTCTGCCAAATGCGAGTCCAGTTTGCTAACCACTGCGCCGCCTCCGGCGGTGGAGTTCAGACGGGACACTGATACGTCGTGGACATCCTGCGTCCTCCTGTGTTCACGTTTTGCGACAGTACCGTGGTGCCATTTTTCTACAATAGAATGGTCGTCCACACCATTGTTCGTGTGTTTATCAAATGCCTACGTCATTTTGAGGTACTTCCATGCCCAGCAGCACATCGGATCAGTGCCTGACAGAACACGTGTGGCACCAGCTCAGACGTCATGTGTCAATGCTCAGGATTTAAAGACCCATTTACAAGATTTGTGGGCCATCTTGCCTCAGGAGATGGTACAAAGGCTGTGTGGCACCACTCCTAACTAAATTAGCTCATGCCTCCAGCCCAGAGGGAGTCCAACGTCATACTGATAACTTGGCTCACACAGCCAAGTTATTTGCAAATTTTGTGATCACTGAGATAACATCCTCTTAACCGTTGAAGATTCATTTCGATTCCTCTTCCCCTTTTGGGTGCTTCTTCTTTGTAGCAGGCACTGCAGACCAGTATAAGCGCAGATACTTTCCTCCAGTAACAGTAATCCACTCGTATCAGGTATTGATACAGAAATGAAAAGCTTTCAAAGGTGTGCATCTGGAGTACCGCATTGTATGAAAATAAAACATGAACCCTCGGTAGTCTGGAGAAGAAAAAACTGGAAATACTTGCAGTATGATGCTGTTGGATAATGTTAAAAAGTGGATAGATAAAGTGTGAAATTACTAGAAATAGCGGGAGAGCAAAGAAGTGTGTGAAACTCCGTTTTCAGACAAAGGGACTGGTCAGTGTGACATCTGCTACGTTATTCAGGAATAGTTAACTTGGTGCTGGGAGGAGAAATCAACGAGGAAAAGTATGGACCGATAAGGACTAAAGTACCCGCATGCAAAACTGATTACAGAAGACGCTGGGCTTCGTGCTTGCACAGAGATAAAACGCTTAGCGAAAGATAGGAAAAGACCCGAGGGCAACATTAAAACACTTAATGAACCAATGACTAAAAAAAATTGAGCACTGTTCATTACAGTTCCACATTCTGTAACATTATGAATCCTTTATTACTACATATATCTATAGAAACTTCCACATGAGCGGTTTGTTTTAAATGATAAGAAACATTTGGTTAAATATTTACTGGTCCGTAACGCTGGTAATGTTACAAGAGGATTATGATTTTTGGTTTGTGGGGCGTTCAACTGCCCAGTAATCAGCGCCCGTACAAAGTCCCAGTTTTTACACAGTCCATTTTCTTTTCACAATCCAATCTAGTCACTCTCACAAGTGATGATGTTGATGATGATCATGATGAAATGATGAGGACAACACAAACACCCAGTCTCCGGGCAGAGAAAATCCCTAATCCGGCCGGGAATCGAGCCCGGGACCCCGTAATCCAGAGGTAGCAACGCTAGAATGTTACAAGAGGAAAATTCTACCTCACTCTGGTTCTCTGGCCTCGACCTTTGCAAACAAGTTTTTGATGACACTAAAGCAGAGTTATGGATTTTAATCAGGATGCGTAATGAGAACGCCAGAAAGGAAATTAAATTGTGAAGCAAGTTGCAATTTAATCTGCTGCCTCCTCAGTTAACGTTAGAATTAGTTGTGTAGCACAAGTTCCTGAGTTAAAAATAGGCATTCGGTTGCTTGTAAACTATGTTGTAGGCGATGCTCAGCAATAGCATGCAATTACGAGATTTTCCGTATAAAATGACCAACAAGCGATAAACAAAAAGGCTCTGAGGAAGTGAATATCGTGCGAAAGGCCAGACATCAAATATTTTTGTTAATTGTTCTACCTAACACAAACGATAAGACATAATATCTGATTCACCGGCAACGTTAATTGAGTAACTGTGAAATAGGTTTTAAAAATACTGTAAGGTTGCTCGGAAGTGAATTCATTTATTGTTTCTTGTCATGATGCGCTCCAGGTTTATTACACCATCAAGTGACCTTATAAATAAACCAGACCATTCGGCTTAAACTACAGTTCTAGCATTACGCCTGCTAGGTTTTGCTGTTGCCATTAAGTTTTTAACTGATGAAGCTTAAGCTTCATTAGAAGATACACGACAGACATGTCAAAGTAGTGTTCTACAAGTGTACTCAATGGTACGTTTCGGAGATCCATATATTATTACTCTCGATTTTTGTTTTGTTTTTAGTGACCAGTACAAGACGCTAGTAACATCTACCATACGTAATATGAAATTTATTTTACTTATCAGGTCAAGAGGTGATGTGATAATCTCGAAACGTGCCGTTACAAGAAACATCAAAGAAATTCACAAAAAACAGTGAATAGTTTTGAGCAATTTGAGCAACCATGCGGCATTTTTGAAGACTGCTTCATAATTATTGTAATCATGGTTTCATTCTTCCTTAAGGATTTCCAGTCCAATTTAGAACAGTAACTTATGTTGTACAACACAGGTCTTAAGATGCGGTATCACTAATATCATTATGATGAAACCGGAAACAAAGATTGGGATATTTTCTAATCGTCTTCGTGCTGCTCTATTCTCATTGAAGGTCTAACGTCAGTAGTAGCTAAGACTGGTATTTAGATATTTTGCGTGCACTTGTATACCTTCAAATTCAAATGGCTCTAAGCACTCTGGGACTTAACATCTGAGGTCATCAGTCCACTAGACTTAGAACTACTTAAACCTAACTAACCTGAGGACATCACATATATCCATGCCCGAGGCAGGATTCGAACCTGCGACCGTAGCAGCAGCGCGGTTCAGGACTGAAGCGCATAGAACCGCTCGGTTGTAAACCTTGTTCGGAGTCAAAAAACAGTAGGTATTCCTTGCTGCACATACCCTACTTATATATTTGAAGATCTTCATGTCCATCATGAATTACTGCAGTGCTGATTTTACTACCAGAAAACTCAACTTAAAATTAGGAATCTCGGGGGTTTTTGTGCTTAGTAGAGTCTTCTTATTTGTAGCATGTGCATGAAACAATTTGTATGCCATTTAATGGGATTGTGTCATCTCAACAAGCTGCAAAGTTTTTGGGCTTGCTGATACCAGATCGTCTCTCATCACGATGCGCGAGGAGATGCTGTAAACGGGGTAGAAGGACATTAATCGCCGTTTGCTCAGCACCACACGTACGAGACATACCTTTGTCATCACAGAGCCATCACTTTAACGTGGCATTTTTACTTCGGCCAACTCCCACACACAGACGGGTGAGTGAGTTCTATGTGGACCAACGCAGGCAGTACCCATGGATTGGCTCCTCTTTTGGTGGTATGCAATCACTTTTAACTCTGCCCTCCCAACGTTAGTCCCTCATCGGCCTTACACTTCTCTAGGGGAGCGCTACGTGAGATACATCTCTCCCTGCTGCGACGACATTGACCAACAAGTCTGTCATCAGTATCGACGTACGAAATTGGCTGTTACCACCCATCTAAAGCGTGGTGCTAGTCGACTGGAGCTAGTATCAAGCATCCTGTCACCGGATGGCAAATTTGGTGAAGAGCATCATCAACCTTTTCCTAGTTGCAGGATTGGTACCACACATGGGAAGTATATTCTCCGGCTGGGTAACATAAGACTAATACAGACGTCCGAAGTACACGTAGGCCTGCTCCCTAACTTGTGCTTTTCAGTTTTTTGTGGCTAGTGTTTCGTTCTACAACAGTTATGACAATGTCACATTGCTCTCTGAATGTCAGACTCGTATCAAGAATAATCGTGAGGTAGAGCTGTGACTTAGAGGAGCTCCCAGCCACGAGACTTTTAAATATAATTGGCACGTTTGTCGTGGAGGACCACCGTTTATACAACGATTTGGCAACAGGGTGTTGGCTTCGTAATACTCTCCCAGGTCGTCAAGAGCAGACTAAACTTGTTTATCGACACCTTCAAGACCCTATTACTGGGTCGAGTGATCCACATAGTATAAATAAATGATGTATTAGCACCGTTTTGAGATTGGTCGTTAGTGTGCAAGTTAAATAGTGTGGGAGCAATAACGCGTCGTTCTTTTCTAGTACCGAATTTACATTTTTTGAAAGCTAACAATAAGAGTCTTGCATTGTTGAGCAGTTCTGCAGTGATCTGCGCTGTCTGGGCCTACAATATTTTCTTTCCTTGGTTCTACTGGAACTCTTAGACACCTTTGTCGGATTTACCAAAGACTTTCAAGGCCTGTAGAATCGCACAGACAGCACATTAAACACTGGTTATGGGTTAATGCAACACAAAGAGAAAAAAGATTGGGACGGAAAACAGCAGAAAAGAAAATAACCAACTGTTTAACATTAAAGATGGAAAAGACACAATAGTAAAACAACTGACTTTTTCAGCCTTGGAAGCTACATTCCGCTTGATGGATGAAGCAGAGAAGGTATCAGAAGATATTTTTTCACGGGCGAAAAAAGCTTTCTTCATTACAAGAGTTTGACTGGCTCATCTTTTCTCATTTAAGTCTATCATAGGTAACAGCTAGCGCCCGTCGTAGGAAATTTTTCATACATCTACATCTGCGTGTATATGACTACCCTGCAATTCTCAATTAAGTGCCTGGCAGAGAGCTCATTGAAGAATTTTCAGACTACTTCTCGATTGTCCTTCCCCGGAAACGACCGGGAGAGAAACGTACACTTCAGTCTTTCGTGTGAGCTCTGATTACTTTTATTTTACCCTGCTGATAATTTCTCCCTATGGTTGCGAACGTCACCAAAATATTTTCGCATTCGCAGGAGGAAATTGGTGTTTGAAATTTAGACAAATCATTTCACCGCAACGCAAAAATGTCTCTGTTTTAATGTCTGCCTTCCCAGCTCGTATATCGTATCAGTGACCCTCTATTTCGCGATAATACAAAATGAGCTGCCCTTGTTTGAACTTTTCCCGCAAGTCCTATAAGGTAAGGAACCAATACCGCGTAGCTACTCCAGAAGGGGATGGACAAGCGTAAGCAGTCTCATTAGCAAATTTCCTAAGATTTCTGCCAGTAAAACTCAGTCTTTTGTTTACCTTCCCCACAACATTTTCTGTGTGATCGTTCCAATTATAGTTGTTCGTTATTGTAACCCTATGTATTAGTTGAATTTACACGAATATAGTTCCCTGGGACTCTAAATGCTAGTATATTTGTTCGTATAACATTGTGCTTTAAAATATCAAGAAAAAATTGGAGTAAGTTATACGGAAAGATGTACGACAAACTAGAGGTAACCATGAGAATGGAAGACCAAGAACGAACCGCTCGGATTAAGACGGATGTAATGCAGGAATGTAGTCTTCAGCCCCTATTGTTCAAAACTGTACACTGAAGACTCAATAACGGAAATAAAAGATGGATTAAAATTTAAAGGGATAGGCTATCAACGAAAAGATTAGCTGATGACATTGTTATTCTCACTGAATGTGAAGAAGAATTACAGGGCGTGTTCAGTGAAATGAAGTCTAGTGAGTGCAGAATATGGATTGAGAGTAAATCGCAGGAAGATGACAGTAATGGCGAGCAGCAGAAATGAGGTTAGCGATAATTTAACATAAAAATTGGTGAGTTCGACGTAGATGAAGGAATCTACCTAGCTTGGAAGTAGAGCATGAAAGACCTAAAAAGGGGATTAGCACAGAGGAAGAGGGCATTCCTGCCGAAGAGATGTCTGCTAATATTAATCTGTGGGAGTTATTTCGAAAAATGAGAAATAGTAGCACAATATTGTATGTTAATGAATCACTGATTGTGGGAAAACCGGAACAGAAGGAAATCGATGCGTGTGAGATATGGAAGGATGCTGAAAAGTTTGTGGTCTCGGAAGATAAGAAATGAAGAGGTTCCCCACAGTTTCGGTGAAGAAAGGAAATTTTGGAAAACAATGACAAGGGGCAGGATTAAAGCCCAAAGACGACAGGTAAAAACTTCCATGGTACGAATTGGAGTTCCATAGGATAAAAACTGCAGTGAAAGACAAGAGATTTGAATATATCCAACGAATAATTGAGGACGCATGATATACTCCGAGATGAAAAGGTTGGCACGAGAGAAGAATACGTGACGTGTCGCATCGAATCAGTCAGAAAAGTGAAAATAAGTGAGGGATGAGGGACTTACATATTGGTAGATTTTCACAATTAGTCACGAATTGTTGGGGTAATACATTAACATCAGGCTTCTCACGGAAATCAAGGGTCTCAGGTGTTTTCTGTGTTTACTAGACTGTGACTTATGCTGAGAAATAATAGAAATATAATCACGTGAGAAATATGTATTGCGAGTGCAACTTACTAGATGTATCAGTATCAAAGCTTTGATCATCTGTGAGCCTGTTACTTATGTTACTGTTACTTATTTCAACGTTTTAATGACTATCTTAGGTGTTTCAATACAAACCGCAACCATCAGCAGTCTTTTCTTTGTACGAATTCTTAGAATACAGTGACAGATGTTTTTGTACTGCATTTTACTGTTGACTTTTCCTCTACATCTGATTACTGTTTACTAACTAATATCATAAATTTTCGATGGTGCCACACTTCATTCATAATGATCGTAAGGCTGAGTACCACAATACATCTATTTTCCGGGCTACTGGAACACATTTTTCTTCTTTTCATGGTCTTTGCATTTTTTCCTGTTCACTACTGACTTGCATTTTACAGGCTATGTTGGTGTCCCCTCAGTGATACTAACTGCATTCACTCAGAGAACTACTCTCAACTACCTCCCAATGTCTTCTGAATAATCACCGGACGCATTCTTCCTCAGAAGCACACTTCGCATAAGAAATGAAAATTGACTCGCTGCTGCTAAAAGACAGAAGTTTCGGCGCTTGTTCTAATTGCTGCAGAGACTTCTAACTGCCTGCAGCTCACATCGATATTCCCGGGATGCGCTGAAAGAAATATAAAAGCATCAAGAATCTCGAGCTGTAGAAATTGCGGCTACGTCGTAACAAGCAGAAGAGGAAGACACTAGAAGCGAAAAGTTGCCGGGAAATGGGCCGTATCGGAGGAGTCGCAAAGTCGCTTAGAATAGAAGGTCAGGACAGATACGTCTAATACACGGTTAAATATGAATTACAAAAACAAGTTCATAATAGGAAGAAATATTTTGAAAATTGCCTTTTAGTTTGCAGGTCGTGTAAAAAGTGGAAGAATAGATCACGAAAGATATTAACGTGGCTCCCATGAGACTGTCTGGCCACATGCTCTACATTGCATAGAGATCGTACGTTAGTTACCAAGTACAGATTAATCTGAACTTGTTCGTCAGTTCCTCAATAAATAATTTTAATATCGCTCAGCGATTAGAGTCGAAATAAACCGGAAAAAAAATCTGGACTGGGTAATGATGTTGTGGTAGTCACTCCGAAGACTGGTTTGATGCAGCTCTCCATGCTAGTCTATGCTGTATGAGTGTCTTTCTGTCCGACTAACTACCACAAACTGCAGTCATTTGGACCGACTCACTTGTATTCATTTCTTGGATTCAATTTACAGTTCTTACACCTACACTTCCTTCCATTACCAAACTGACGATCCCTGTATACCTCGGCATATGTCCTTTTAACCGATCCCTTCGTTTACTCACATTGTGTCCTAAAATTCTTTTTCTCTACATTCGATTGAGTATCCCTCATACGTCACTCATCTAACCTTCAGCTTTCTTTTCAACTTGGCTGAACTGCCTATAGTGCACGTTACACTTCCGTACAACGTGGTACTACAGACACATATCTTCAAAAAAGATTTCCTGACTCTTACATTTATATTATGTGTTAAAATTCCTCGTTTACAGAAGTGCTTTTCTTGCTATAGCCTATCTGCATTTTATACTCTCTCTCTCTCTACTCCAGCCATCATCAGTAGTTTTACTGTCCAAGCAGCAAATTTGTCTACTGCTTTCAGCGTTTGCTTTCCAATTCTAATTCCCTCAGGATGGACAACAATTGATTACCTTTGCTTAGACATCGTTTCAAGACTATCCTTTCCATTTATTTGGTCTCCAAGTTCTTTACAGTCTCTGACACGATTAAGGTGTCATCACTAAATTCCATCTTTAATTTTTCCTGTAGTTTCTTTGACTGTTTGTTCAGTGTATAGACTGAATAACATCGGCGGTAGGCTATTAACCTCTCTTACTCCTTGTAAAATCGGAAATGCAAACAAAGTACCTTCAGATCTTCCATTGATATTATCTGTTGATAATTTATAGTAAACTGCTATTTCTGAATCTCTTAAGCTTCATTATAGAAGCTATATTTAATACGCAATGGCAGTAAAGTCTCTTTATTTGTGATTGTATACAGGGTGGTCTATTGATAGTGACCGGACCAAATATCTCACGATATAAGCATCAAACGAAAAAACTACAAAGAACGAAACTCGTCTGTCTTGAAGGGGGAAATTAGATGGCGCTATGGTTGGCCCGCTAGATGGCGCTGCCATAGATCAAACGGATACCAACTGGTTTTTTTTTTAAATAGGAACACCTATTTTTTATTACATATTCGTGTAGTACTTATAGAAATATGAATGGTTTAGTTGGACCACTTTTTTCGCTTTGTGATAGATGGCGCTGTAATAGTCACATACGTATAAGTACGTGGTATCACGTAACGTTCCGACAGTGCGGACGGTATTTGCTTCGTGATACATTATCCGTGTTAAAATTGATCGTTTGCCAATTGCGGAAAAGTCGATATCGTGTTGATGTATGACTACCGTGATCAAAATGCCCAACGGGCGTGTGGTATGTATGCTGCTCGGTATCATGGACGACATCGTCCAAGTGTCCGGACCGTTCGCCGGATAGTTACGTTATTTAAGGAAACAGGAAGTGTTCATCCACATGTGAAACGTCAACCACGACCTGCAACAAAAGATGATGCCCGAGTAGGTGTTTTAAATGCTGTCGTGGCTAATCCGTACATCAGTAGCAGACAAACTGCGCGATAATAGGGAATCTCAAAAACGTCGGTGTTGAGAATACTACATCAACATCGATTGCACCCGTACCATATTTCTGTGCACCAGGAATTGCATGGAGACGACTTTGACCGTCGTGTACAGTTCTGCCACTGGGCACAAGAGAAATTACGGGACGATGACAGATTTTTTGCACGCGTTCTATTTAGCGACGAAGCGTCATTCACTAACAGCGGTAACGTAAACTGGCATAATATGTACTATTGGGCAACGGAAGATCGACGATGGCTGCGACAAGTGGAATATCAGTGACCTTGGCGGATTAATGTACGGTGCGGCATTGTGGGAAGAAGGATATTTGACCCCCATTTTATCGATGGCAGTCTATATGGTACAATGTATGCTGATTTCCTACGTAATGTTCTACCGATGTTCCTAGAAGATGTTTCACTGTATGACAGAATAGCGATGTATTTTCAACATGATCCGTGTCCGGCACTTAGCTCGTGTGCGGTTGAAGCGGTACAGAATAGCATATTTCATGACAGGTGGATTGGACGTCGAAGCACCATACCATGACCCGCACATTCACCGGATCTGACGTCCCCGGATTTCTTTCTGTGGGGAAAGTTGAAGGAGATTTGGTATCGTGATCCACTGACAACGGCTGACAACGTGCTTCAGCGCATTGTCAATGCATGTGCGAACATTAGGGAAGGCGAACTACTAGCTGTTGGGAGGAATGTCGTTACACGTATTGCCAAATGCATTGAGGTTGACGGACATCATTTTGAGTATTTATTGCATTAATGTGGTATTTACAGGTAATCACGCTGTAACAGAATGCGTTCTCAGAAATGGAAGTTCATAAAGGTACATGTATCACATTGGAACAACCGAAATAAAATGTTCAAACATACCTACGTTCTGTATATAAATTTAAAAACCCTACTTGTTACCAACCGTTCGTCTAAAATTGTGAGCCATATGTTTGTGGCTATTACAGCGCCATCTATCACAAAGCGAAAAAAGTGGTCCAACTAACACATTCATATTTCTTTGCGAACTACACGAATATGTAATAAAAAATTCCTATTTAAAAATAACGCAGTTGATATCCGTCTAACCTATGGCAGCGCCATGTAGCGGGCCAACCACAGCGCCATCCGGTTTGCCCCTTCAAGCTAGACAAGTTTCGTTCTTTGTAGTTTTTTCGTTTGACGCTTATTTCGTGAGATATTTGGTCCGGTCAGGATCAATGGACCAGCCTGTATGATGGATTGCAATTGTAATGTAAACATTGTAAATTGCTAGGTGATGGCCAAGGGAACTTTATTTCAATGTATGCATAGCAACGACGAAATAGCAGTGACTGCGACATAGTTTATCTTTGGGTATGGGGAGTTTCGGTCGCGCTGCGAGCAGAGGGGAGACAGAGCAGCTTGGGTTTCAAAGAGTGCGGAAGTGTTTGCTGGTTGCTCATGCAGACGCCGTGTGGAGCTATTATCGCGCCAGTTATGGTCCACCTATTCGTTAACCCGCGACTACTGAGAGCACGGTTGGAGTGGACAGGCGGAGGAAGCTGCAGTTGCCGGCCGCGGTGGTCTAGCGGTTCTGGCGCTGCAGTCCGGAACCGCGGGACTGCTACGGTCGCAGGTTCGAATCCTGCCTCGAGCATGGGTGTGTGTGACGTCCTTAGGTTAGTTAGGTTTAAGTAGTTCTAAGTTCTAGGGGACTTATGACCTAAGATGTTGAGTCCCATAGTGCTCAGAGCCATTTGAACCATTTTTTTGAAGCTGCAGTTCTAGCTGTTACCTGTCCCGTAATTATCCATAGCTCTGGAACGCCACCAACAGCAGCAGCTCGACATTGTCATTGGCTGCATTCTTCGTTGTCCGTACGTCGTAATACGGTTAACTGGCGAAGTATAATTAGTATTGTACAGGCATTACCCACTGCCATTTCTTTCACAAACTTTAAATAGTGACTTTCTGGAGTAATAAGCTGGAGTAGTTAAAATTGTAGGGTACCTGGGTTGTCATTGTCCTTAGACATTATTACCTAGCAGGGTCCCTTTGGTTTCCATGCAATCACCGAGTCTCGAGCGCCGGCTGTTGTGGCCGAGCGGTTCTAGGCGCTTCAGTCTGGAACTGCGCGACCGCTACGGTCGCAGGTTCGAATCCTGCCTCGGGTATGGATGTGTTTGATGTCCTTAGGTTAGTTCGGTTGAAATAGTTCTAAGTTCTAGGGGACTGGTAACCTCAGATGTTAAGTACCATAGTGCTCAGAGCCATTTGAATCATTTTTTGAACCGTGTCTCGTAACAATATGAAAACTGATTAACTATTTACTGCCAGGTTCGTTTGTTTGCCAATGACCAGTTTCAGATTAAATTTTGATGCCCCAGTAACTGTTCGTTCTTCTATTGCGTAACAGAGGCTAAACTAATTTGCAATTTTCATTATTAACTTCACTCACTTAAAGTAACGTAAAATTTCACTGGTAAAACAAATAACTAAGGATACAGCACAAATTAAGAATGCACAGTTTCATTTACTCTGTATTTATCTTAGCGAGTGACTTCTCCAGCTTTGGTACATATTTTGTTGCTCTTATCTTAAAAATAAATCAGTTGCTCAAAGTAAATTCAATCCAATCTTTCAATAATTAAAAGTAAATAGCTTGCTATTTTCCAAATTTTAAATTACTTTACGCTGAGGTCACTGAAAGTCTTTTTTTTTACGTAAAAAAGTTTTAGTTACAGTCAGTAATTCATTTAACCAGCAACTTCATTTAATTTTGTTTTCAAAATTTAGTATTTCAGAGTAAGTAACTGCAAACTCAGTGCTTTCTGGCTGATTTATTTTGTCGTGAGCTGTCGAGTTGTGAAAAAGCGTGACAACCAAATGATTCAAATGGCTCTGAGCACTATGGGACTCAACAGCTATGGTCATCAGTCCCCTAGAACTTAGAACTACTTAAAACTTACTAACCTAAGGACATCACACAACACCCAGTCATCACGAGGCAGTGAAAATCCCTGACGCCGCCGGGAATCGAACCCGGGAACCCGGGCGCGGGAAGCGAGAACGCTACCGCACGACCACGAGCTGTGCACAGCTTGACAACCTTTGGGTATTCGTTGCCCTCGTGAGCTGGCGGTAATTTAGTTATTTTCTTTGCTAAACAGTATTATTTTTTTATTAAATTCAGTGCTTTCTGACTGATTTTCTTTCTCGTGAACTGTTGAGTTGCGAAAAAGCGTGACAAACTTTGGATATTCGTTGCCCTTGTGAGCTGGCGATAATTTAGTTATTTTCTTTGCCAAAAAGTATTATTTTTGAATTAAATATTACGTCGTATCCTTTTCCCACTAGTGTGGTTCGTGAGAGACTGCACTTAATTCCACCCATTTCAAAATGATTATCAATATTTAGATTTCGTTTAGAATAAATTATTTCTTCAGAAAGGTCTGTTTTATACTTACCTCCTACTAACCAGTATTATTTTCCTTCGGTAACGATAGCCTCACTGTTTGTAAGATTTCATTAGACATATGCTATCACGGTCATTTATATTGCAGTCCAGTAGGACCATTAGGAAGAGGGAGGTTATGTCACTGCTTCAATTTTATATCCATCAATTGTCATAACTGCAATGTGGTTTCTGTTTAAGTTACGAAGGCCTTTCACTCCCTCTATGTCACCCCTGTTCCCTTCAGACTCTCAAAGAATGTATACCACTCAATATTGTCAACGGCGATATACAATATTATCCCCTCATAGAGCATCTCTATAATATATACCTTCTACCTCTAACACATCCCACTTTTCCTTGGAGCTAGTTTTCATAGAAATGGTTCAAATGGCTCTGAGCACTATGGGACTCAACTGCTGAGGTCATTAGTCCCCTAGACCTTAGAACTAGTTAAACCTACCTAACCTAAGGACATCACAAACATCCATGCCCGAGGCAGGATTCGAACCTGCGCCCGTAGCGGGCTTGCGGTTCCAGACTGCAGCGCCTTCAACCGCACGGCCACTTCGGCCGCCGGTTTTCATAGAGCTGCTTCCCTTTTCTGCAAAGGCATCATTAATTTTCCTGCAGCCGGTATCTACCAGTCCCCTAGCTATACATCCTTCTGTAGATGGTCAAGTCAGATTAGGATTTTTAGAGGAAAAAATGGGAATAAGCTGGATTTTTGCACAGACCTTCCTTGTACCTTTCAAAACAACACATTGAAAGCCCCCACCGATCGGGCTCGAGCTTGGTCCGCCATATTGGGAAACGCCGGCATAAAAACATCTCTCCAAATTTTTTAATGGAAAACAGTTGCATTTAAGGGCAAAGTACTAAAGTACAAAATTAAAGAACATAAAACTATCTAAAAAGAAGGTCCTAAGTACTGTTTTCATAGTATTAACGATTCAGCTTCAAAATGTTTATAAATTTAGTCTGACTGTATAATTAAGGGATTTTAGTTTCTGATTGCGGGAGTCAGTTATTTGCTGTAGGAAGAACATAGAATGATCCATAACAAAAGATTAATTAACTTTTATTGATTAAGTGTTTTGTCATCCGGTAATTCAAGTTGCAGTGTTTCATTATCTTCTTCTTGCATTGCAAATGTGGAGCACTTGTTAAACCAAGAATACCTCAACAAAAGTTGAGCACTTTGGAGTGTTCTAGCGCAACCTTCCTACAGCTACAGGCAGACCCACATTTTTCAGCATACTTGCAGCTTATCAGCTTCAGCAGGCGGCCTGTAACTGGAGGGTGCTGAGTAATTGCTGTGCCTGGCCTATTAAAAGATTTCCTCTGCCCCCATTTGTCCGGAGACGTAACACCCACCCATAGTTGTACCTGATGGTACGGTTCGTAGGGGCATTGTTTAGTAGCTTCCTCTGTTGGGAAAAATGATGAAAGATTAACTTCATTCTTAGTGGCTGAGGTTACGAAGTCGTGGTAACGCAACTTGTTCAGAGACCTTTCGTTGACAGAAGCCCCATACAGGGCAATAAACCATTGAGAGCCGGCCTAAAAAATAGTGTGATGTTATGCGTTGGGATCCTTAAGCCTGACGCTGCAGGTACCAAATATATGAAATTCTTCATAACTCAGAAGGTTTTCTTTTTTCTTTTCATGAATGCTGTTCATATGGAGTCACATCCACTGAAGGCATGAAAGAACAACATGTGGTGTCACCGCCAGACACCACACTTGCTAGGTGGTAGCTTAAATCGGCCGCGGTCCATTTAGTACATGTCGGACCCGCGTGTCGCCACTGTGTAATCGCAGACCTAGCGCCACCACCAAGGCAGGTCTCGTGATACGAGAGAGCACTCGCCCCAGTTGTACGAGAACCTAGCTACCGACCAGATGTACGACGCCTTTCTCTCTCATTAGCCGAGAGACAGAATAGCCATCAGCTAAGTTAATGGCTACGAACTAGCAAGGCGCCATTAGCCATACAGTGATTGTAATTAAAGTCTCCTGTGTATCGTCAAGATCGATGTACCACAATGATATTAAAGATAAGTATTAATCCTGCTCCGTACTTTTCTTCCTAACATTAATTACGTATCCTGTTCCAGTACATCACGCCCGTCTGCGTTAGTCTAGCTTGCCTTTTCAGCCATCTCAACTTCACGGTGTCGGCCCAGCTACCGACACAACACAACATATTCCTGGAAGTTGTCATTTGCTTGTTTTCTTTTGGTGGGTATCATGTTTGTGTCTTGTTTGCCTTTCCTGTTTTAAAGAAGATAATGTCTTCCTGAGAAGGAGTTAATACAACTGTTTAAACCAATAAATCTACATCTTCTCCCACAATAACAACAACAACAACTGGATCACTGGATTGGAATTTGTGATCTCGGCTGCTTTCTGAGCTATTAAAGCATTGGCATCGTCCTTCACTAGTTTCACATCCGTCCCTGGCTTTTCACGTTTTTCGGATAGCAGAGTTATGAGATGCATTTTGGTAGTATCGTTTCCTAAGGATGTGTTCTGACTTATCAGAATTGGCATAGCTTCAGTGACAAACAGTTCCACCAAATGCTTCATAGTAACTCTCAGGATGCAGGACGCGGAGAGGTGCTCTTTCGTACTGAGATTTCAAATTAAAAAGGCCTCTGTGTTCAAACCGCGTATGCAGTGAAAATAGCACATTGGACTTTTCTGTAGGTACTTTCATATTTTTTTAATTTTTACTGAAGTTTCCCATAAAAATGCGTGTAGGTGTTTTTTGCCACCTTTTTCCAATATTGGGTACGAAGCTCCAGGCCGATTGGTTAGTACTTCTAGTATGCTGTTTAGGAAGGTATGAAAAATGTGTGTGCAAACATCCAGCTTATTACTACTTTTCCCCCTAAAATCAAAATTTGGCTTGATTTGACAGGGCTAAGACTGACTTATGTCATCTAGTCTTTGCCGCTGAGGCATCTTGCACTTTCTGTCAATTTTTTAAAATGTATTTCTTCCCTTTCGCCTGAAAATCCGGTACCTCTTATGTTATCGAAGGAAAAGAAATTCATTACTGCACAACTACACAATTGATAACAAAATCCTGGAGATAGTATCTACTATAAAATACCTAGGGGTAGAGCTATCCAGAGGGACCTTAAGCGAAATGACCACATAAAACAAATAGTAGGAAATGTGACATTCGTGGGAGAAACCTTAATGAAATGTATCTCATCCGCTTTTTCGCCCGATTCTTGAGTACTGTTCATCAGTCTGGGATCGTTACCATGTAAGACTGATAAAAGAAATAGAGAAGCTCCAAAGAAGAGCAGCGGGTTTCGTCACGGGGTCGTTTAATTGGCGGGAGAGAGTTACGTAGCCGCTCAAAAAAGCTAGAGTCGCAGACGTTTCAAGAGCGCTGTTGTGCCTTACGGAGACCCTTAGTATTGAAATTTCTGAATGAACTTTGCGGGAAGTGTTGGAGAACATATTACTTCCTCCTGCATACATCTCGCGAAAAGACTACACCGAAAAAATTCGAGAAATTAGAGCTAATGCGAAGGCTTACCGACTGTCGTTGTTCTCACGTGCCATTCGCGAGTGGTACGGGGAAGGATGGATGAGCTAGTGGTACAAAAAGTACCCTCTGACGTGGATATAAATTATGTCTTGTCTTCCTCCCGGGAAAATTAGCTAAGTAAACTGTTCGTTTTGCATCGACATTCCGATTACCTCGTCAGACGACGGCAAATGAGAAAAATGTCAGAACGCCGATCGTAAACGAAGATAATAGTCGGTCCATTTCCCGACAAGAATTCTTCAGCGCGGATTGGCCAAGAAAGCCTACTTACGTTATGTGTGATACGAACGAAAACAAGCTAGATATTCGAAAACAGAATTTCACTTTCCAGGAGAGTGGGCGCTGATTTGAAACCTCCTGGCTGTTTAAAGCTGTATGTTTGACTCGGAGCCATTGCCTTTCGTGAGTATATTCTCTGCTGAACTGGTTATCCAGGCACGTCTCACTAACCATTGTTTGTAAATTAGGAGAGACCATCTGGTACAAGTACGACTTCTGGGCAGGTCACAAATTGTGCCTCGGTATCTCACTCGCAAGAGAATCTACTCGGACACTAATGCTCCCGTTTCAATTTTCGGTCAAAGAAAGTCTCAATCTACCGAAAAGGTTCTCTTAAGATGTCGATACAATGAAAATGCACATAATCTTGGTATTTTTAAAGTAATGTACTTGAAAATACGTTGAGGCGAGCTGGCGTTATGCGTTAAAAATTTCGAATTACATCATTTAAGGTGTCCTGCACTGCTAGATCCTACCATCTGGAGTGATAATCTCATTCTGTTTCTAAGTGGCTGTCGGATACAAATCATTCAGATAGCTAGTTCTGAACTGACCCCTTTTTTAGTCTGAGTACGCTTAACTAGGTCAGGCCAGACACACTCGCCGTTTCAAGAAGGGTCCCAATTTACTGTCGCTGAGGAGATGCAGTTCCCCGGTCGTATCTTCTGAATATGCGCCAACTTCCGGGCCTGGAGACAATGAACTTGTCACGCCACACTATTATATGCTTCCTGAATTCCTTGGCTGGACGCCAAATGACGCAACACTAAGAGGTTTAGTGGCTCTGTAGAGACACAGCAACACACGCAATATGCACAGAGTCGCCACGTACTATATAACAGGCAGGATGCTAAGAACGGTGAAAAGCTGAATGTTTTAGAACCTACGGGAATTAAACGTACTGAAACTGGTGTTCTCTGTATATCCAGAGGTTGCACTGTGCAACATATCCGCAATCTAGCAGAACAATATTTTCTCTTTGATTTGTACGTACGTTCATGCACTCTTTTCCCTTTTTTTAGCTTACATCTGAAAAGGACGAGGTTATCAATTTGTTACGTATAACTCGTTCCTTAGTCTGACTGGTATGGCCGCAGCTAGCTCCATACGTCTTTATAAGTCAATGAAATTTGAGTTTTCTTTTCAACACTTCTTTCTTAGCACCAGAAAATATTATAAATTATTGTTTAGGCATGGTAGAGTGATCTCTATAAATCTTTTACAGTCTATTTGGTTCATTGACACTGGCACTCCTTCTCAAACAAGCAACATAGTGCTAATATATTTTATTTATTTATCTATGAGGTTCCGTGGGACCATGTCAGCCATAGCTTTTTGGTCACGGGACGACAGAATAGATAGTTTATAGAATGCTGATATCTAGGTGTATAAACAAAAGAAACCCGAGAGTTAATAAAATACGAAAGAAATGTGACAGTGTATAAGAACGAATAACACATTGAAAGATGACTGTCAGTTGGCTCCTTCATGTCCTCAGCGATTATTTGTACCTATTATGTGGTTCGTGAATTATAATATTTGTTTTATTACTATCTTTGAGATGTTACACTAACCAATTCCAAAATACGCCGATACACAAACTGTCGCATACTAGTGACGTTAGTTAGCGGTTTGCAAGCCATATGGCTTCTTCACTCGAAGGGAGTTAGAGATTACACTACAATTTTTAGGGAGCTGCATCTAGTCCGTTTCTGGTCGTAAGTTGGAGGACCTAATTTCGAGGTTGCGTGCTGTGCTCATGAAGTCACCTTCGCTTGACGGAAAGCAGTGTTGCTGAAAAGTCTTCACTACGTACAGGATGTAGGTAAGATTATGTATAAATGATCTTTCAGTCATTTAACTATTTTGCAACGCAAATATTGAAACTAATCTCTTGCTTTCATGAAACTATTTATTCCGATTTTATGTATATATAATACACTGCTGGCCACCGTAAATGCAACAGCAAGAAAGACAAGAGGTAGCACAACAAAATTTATTTTGTAGATAACATGTTGACCAAGTATCAAATGATTACGTTTACAGACGTCTGTGACATGTGGTTCCTGCCAGAATCAGTAGCCAGAGTAGCCGCCATTGTTGGAGATCACCGCTGCCACACGTCTCGGCATTGAGTCAAAGAGACGTTGGATGTGTTCCTCGGGTACAGCAGCCCAAGCAGCTTCCACACGTTGCCAAAGATCATCTGGTGTGGCAGCTGGGGATGTAATCTGGGTCACTGGTTGAGCAACCATGGACCACATGTTTTCTATCGGCGAAAGATCCGGAGAGCGAGCCGGCCAGGGAAGCAATTCAATCTGTTTATTGACGAAGAACCTTTGGACAATGAGTGCCACGTGTAGTCGCGCATTATCCTGTTGAAATATGGCTGTGGCCGAGCCCTGAAGGTAAGGAAGGACAACTGGCTCCAGCACCTCGGATATGTAGCGCCGGCTATTTAAAGCACCGGCAATGCGTACTAGAGGCGTGCTAGTGTAATATCCAATACCGCCCCATACCATAATCCCCGGTGCAAGACCAGTGTGGCGGTGCATAATGCAGCTGTCCAGCATCCTCTCTCCATGGTGTCTCCACACTCGAATCCGACCATCGTGGTGCTGCAGACAGAAGCGTGCCTCGTCAGTAAAGACAACGTCATTCCATTCTGCCGTTCACATCCGTCTGTCATCACACCATTGGCGACGGAGACGTCTGTGGTTCTGCGTCAATGGTAGACGAAGCAATGGACGTCTTGCGGACAGACCACTCTGCTGTAAACGGCGTCGAATGGTACACGCAGACACTGGATGATGCGTTACAGACGCAATGTGCTGTGCTATGGTTCGGGATGTCACTGAGCGATCCGTCACTGCCATGCGCACAATTTGCCTATCAGCACGTGCAGTGGTGCACCGAGGTGAATGCGATCGACCACGTCGATCCGTCGTACCCTCCTGCATCCAACGGTCACATATCCGCATTACAGTTGTTTGGTTTCGTCCAACACGACTAACGATTTCTCTGTATGATAATCCACAATCTCGGTAAGCCACTATCCTTCCTCTGTCGAACTCGGATACTTGATCAAAAGATGTTCGCTGTTGTCTACGAGGCATAACTGATCGTCTTGTGAAACAACCACAAGGTAAACACACGTGCCGAACGTACACTCGTCGAAATCGCCAAGCCTTAAATGGCGCTATGAGGTGGCGCCACAGGCGCGCGTGATGTGCGTCTGCGCTGAAATTCTAATCAGTAGCATATCTCATCGCTGCAAACTCATGGTGTAAATTTCACTTGATTCGGATGCTTCCTTCAGGGTGTTGCATTTACGGTGGCCAGCAGTGTATTTCGATATACAGGCACACTTGTTTCGCTGCGCTGAATTTATGTAAGTGTGCTGTGTGTGACTACTTTCGGTGTACATTAGTATCAGATAACTTAACTAACTTTTTCCTCTTGGGCATTAATGTGCTTCTACCCAACAGATCATCGAATATTATGTCTACCTTCAGCAGTGGTCCATGCTTTTCAAACGTACGGAAAGATTGCATTACTAAGTAAAAGGTCTCAGTTACAGCAAGAAATTACTGTACAGAATGGAAAGTGTGTCAAAAAAAACTTTTCAACTTTGATTTGAATACTTGCAGATTATCAATCATTTTTTCAGTTGTGGTGCAAGCCTACTCAAGACAAATCCTGGTGATTAGTTTACACCTTTCTGCTCAACCAGAGTTACAGAACTCGGACCTAGTAGGCTGGGCAGACTGGTAAAACAGGACAGAAGGCGGACTGTGGCAGTTTCTTCTGAATGAGTCAACATTGTCAACAAAAAATATTATGATGGAATCTACTTAGAGGGATGGCAGAGACAGGATTCAGAAATACATGAACAATGCCATGCAACAAGTTATATCGGCATCTGAATAACCCCGCAATTTATCGCCGCATATGCTAATAAAACGTCAAATCAGGCAGATGGTGCTGTTCCACCTAGCTGTTAGGTGATGGAATTGTACGGCACGCCTATAATAAGAGCGCTCTATAGCTAAGGAGCATTTTTCACATTGATTTCCGTGCAGTGTAAACAACATAATGGCATCGTTGGGATACCTCCAGTAAATGCGTTATGAGGGACGCAACCATGTTGTTCCACTCTAACTGGGTGGCTTATGAAACGGTATTTTTTTTCGGCTATATTATGACTTCCGAAAACTGAATATACCTACCTGAAATTTAAAAAGCAGTGCCGAATATTGACTGTTGGAAAACTAAAGCGCCTATCATCGGTTGACAACTTGACAGTGCTTCTCATTCTGACTGTTAACTGTATGTTTTGAGGTCATTGACGGTCCCATGATGACACGCCTGGAATAAACACTACGTTAAAGTAACCGAAGGAGAGCTTACCGAGCCTAAACATGCAGCTATACACAGTGATCAGCCAGAACATTATGGCGACCGACCTACTATCCATATAACCCGTCCAGGCGGTAGCTGCTACATCTGGCGAGGAATGACTGCTAGTCAGACACACGCACGGTGCATGTAGTATCAGCGAGAATGCTGTCCGTGTGTAAAATATCGAAGGAGCGCAATCTAGGGCGACTTCGTGGCGCGGAGACTGCACGAGCATTCCGGAAACTGCGAAACTTGTTGGGTGTTCGAGGAGTGCTATAGTGAAGGTCGTCAACACATGGCGAAACCGAGGAGAGACAACGTCCAGACAGACGTCTTGATGTCGGGCGGCCACCTCTCACTAGAGATATCGGCCGTGGTAGGTTGGGCAGGCTGGTAAAATAGGACAGACGGCGAACTGCGGTGGAACTAACATAAGACTTTAATGCTGAACACACACTGCACCGAACACTCCTAATGGTTTGCCTCCACAGCCGACGACCCATACACGTTTCAGTGTTAGCACCACGACATCGCCAGCTACAACTGAGTCTAGCACGCGACCATCGGCTCTGGACGTTGGCGCAGGGGCAGAGCACTGCATGATCTGATGAATCCCGATACCTTCTTCATCATGCCGATGGGAGAGCGTCAATCCATCGTCTTCCAGTGGGACAGCTCCTTGACACCCATACTGCGGGACGGAGACAAGCTGGTGGTGTCTCCATTACTCTCTGGGGAGTATTCACGTGGCCACCCACGAGACCAGAAGAGCTCGTGTAAGGCACGATGACGGCCAAGGAGTGATGCACATTGGTTGCAGACCACGTACACCCCTTCATGATGATCATGTTCTGCGACGATACTGCCATTTTTCATCATGATAGAACTGGAGAGAAGAGGAATTTGTGGCACAACTAGGCTATAAGAAAGGGATCGGTTGGTAGGGCATATTCTGAGGCATTAAGGGATCACCAATTTAGTATTGGAGGGCAGCGTGGGAGGTAAAAATCGTAGAGGAAGACCAAGAGATGAATACACTAAGCAGATTCAGAAGGATGTAGGTTGCACTAGATACTGGGAGATGAAGAAGCTTGAACAGGATAGAGTAGCATGGAGAGCTGTATCAAACCAGTCTCTGGACTGAAGACCACAACAACAACAATACGCCTTGTCATAAGGCTAGTAGTGTGATATGATAGTTCGAGAAACACAGTAGCGTGTTCCACTTGATGTACTAGCCACACAGCTCGCCAAATGTCAACCCACTCGACTACATCAGGACGTGATTGAACGTGGCGTCAGAGTTCATTTCCCTCTTCGCCAGAATTTACTGGAATTAGGTGTCTTATGTGTACTGATGTGCTACCAACTCGCTCCATCGATCTACCGAGGCCTGATGACGTCAGGAGTTAAATCCCATTGTGCTCAGAGCTATTTTAACCATTTTCCATGCCACGACACGTCGCCACTTTCATCCGTGTTAAATGTGGACACACCGGCTATTAGGTAGGTGGTCATAACGTTCTGCAGCATTTTAGTATGAACTATTCTGAACTATTACAACAATAGTACAAACACCTGTATTCCTCCCGCGAAGGAAGCCTCACAGTGAATAAATGCAAACATTAAGATAATATTAAAGATTAAGTGATACCCCAAGGAAAGAGAAATACCAAATATCTACTAAACTGCCAAAGGAAGTGTTATCGATGAGGAATCCGATGTTGTTATGGACAGGAATTTGACCCACATCAGCGAGAGCATATTTGTGAATAAGTAGCGTTCTACAAATTCGAGGTTATGGAGCTGAATCTCGAATCAGTTATGTATACTTATCACTTTTTTCACCTCTTACCGAGGTATGTATGTATGAATAATCACAAGATACACCTTGGTCTGGATTCCATGTTACTCGTTACGTCCCCTGTAAAATATGGGGAAGTCATTTTCAAGAGTGAAGAAAACAATGGCATACCACTTTCAGTAGGACAATGTACTGTGAAGTTCAGACCAACTTCGAGTGCCAGATTTGATTAGTATTACATTAAAAAATACATAAACAATCAAAAAGAGCCACCTGTCCAACGCATACATTAACTTATGCTGAATATTAGTAGAACGTGACGTAAAAGAGGGAACTGCTCAAATCATATATAAATGTCGTCTTGTTTGTAAAGACAGTGATTTATTTTTTGTTATTGTGCATTGCTGTCGATGCAGAGGACAAATTAGAGGTAACAATGACAGAGGACTTGGGCAGGTTAGAACATATTTGTGAGAGAAACAGGCAGTCAGGAACTAGTAATATTTATAGTTATGGCTGTGTTGTGAAGCATCGCAAAAAGCTAAGCAAAGAAGAGGGTAGTTTGGGTGTTCTCAGTGTATCAGACGGCAGGAAATGTGTCTAAAATCCGTCTAATAAAAATTTCCGTGAAGCCAACCATCCGGTCGTGGCATACCTCACACCGGAAACTGATGCGATTTAGTTATGCTGCCCTCCTCGACAAAGCAACCGGTCTAATAGCTAATGATTTCATACTCTCGTCAGAATCTGAAGGTATGTGGAGCACAAATCACTTTGCTAGTATGGAGATTACGACGCACTTCTTGACAAAACGTGTGATTTATTTAAAAGAATATGTTTCGGGAAAACAATATCCAGTTATCCAGTACTTAATAACTTTAAGCACTTGACAACGGGATCATGTCTTCCGGAAAAATATTGTGTGGAATAAATCACGTATTGGACAACTATTACGTCATAATCTCCGTACTGATATTGTTATGAAGTTCTACTGTGTCCTGACAAAAGATCAATCACTTCATATTACGCCTGAGTTCCTGACAGACCGTTGCAGCATGTCGTTCGGTACCCGCGCACAGTCTTGTCTAATGGCTGCTTCTTAAGTGTCCAAGTGACACTGTTGTTTTGGCATTCCCTTTCTCTTTCAAATATCCTCAGAGGAAATATCCATTGTGGTCAAGTCTGGACTTTATGGTGCCACTCAACATTTCCGTGGCGTCCAATAACGCGGAGTGGAAGTCCACTGTGAAGCCATTCTCGCGAAATCAATGCAAAACGGTGAGGTGCCTCGTCGTGTATAAAGTGCACATTCTCGACAGCGTCCCAGGTTAACACTACGGTATGAACAAACATTTCTAGCATATGCGCAGCCCTCTGCGCGTGCACTGTTCCACGAAGAATGTAAGGACAGATAAGAGTATGGTCATGATTACCACACCACACAGTCAACGATAGGACGTGACGGCAATTTTTCAATCTTAACTCCAAGACTGTCGTTACTCGCACACCAGTAATGGCATATATGGCGATTAGTGAAACCACTCACATGGAACATGACTTCATCTGACCACAAAATGTTACTCAGGATATGTGGTTCCTCCTACATCCACTGTAATGTGCCATCAGCAAACTCCATCCTATCAGCGAAATCTTTCGGTGACAATGCTTGGACAAAGTGTGTTTTCAACGTTCTCCAGTTGATGTCCTTCATTATCCACTGGTCCGAACCACATGATCAACCGGTTTCACTCCAATATTCCTCAGGGACTCCGTGGGACTCCTCAGGGACTCGTGCAAGCACAGCAGCAACACTGGCTTTAGCCTCTTCAATGACAACACTCTTTGCGTTCCAGCAGCCCTTTGATGATTACCCAACCTGAATGCAGCAAATTCGCATGCAGTGTCTGTATTGTTTTCACGTCCAGTGTCGCGTGTTTTCCCCTATCTGGTCTCCACTATCACTGCACCATTACAGGCGACTGCCGTTCTTCCATCCTAACTGCATACTGAGCACGCTCAGAAATGTTAGTCCCTGCGCCATCTTCACTTAATTCGTGATTGGATAGCAACAAATGACAAACACGTGACAATTACATTACGACATAGAATAGAGCGATTGATCTTACATCTTGTGATAGAACAGCAATAAAACAAAAGAGAGATATAACAATGGATCACCCTGTAGACATATGACGTTTTTGCACTTCGGGATATATACCGGGTGCTGAGTGGTCAGCGTGACGGATTGCCGTCCTCTGGGCCCGGGTTCGATTCCCGGCTGGGTCGGAGATTTTCTCCGCTCAGGGACTGGGTGTTGTGTTGTGTTCATCATCATTTCATCCCCATCCGGCGTGCAGGTCGCCCAATGTGGCGCCGAATGTAATAAGACCTGCGATATGGCGGCCGGACCTGCCCCGCGAGGGGCCTCCCGGCCAATGACGCCAAACGCTCATTTCCATACCGGGTGATCAAAAAGTCAGTATAAATTTTAAAACTGAATAAATCACAGAATAACGTAGATAGAGAGGTACAAATTGACACACGTGCTTGGAATGACATGGGGTTTTATTAGAACCAAAAAAATACAAAAGTTCAAAAAATGTCCAACAGATGACGCTTCATCTGATCAGAATAGCAATAATTAGCATAACAAAGTAAGACAAAGCAAAGATGATCTTCTTTACAGGAAATTCTCAATATGTCCACCATCATTCCTCAGCAATAGCTGCAGTCGAGGAATAATGTTGTGAACATCACTGTAAAGCATGTCCGGAGTTATGGTGAGGCACTGGCGTCGGATGTTGTCTTTCAGCATCCCTAGAGATGTAGGTCGATCACGATACACTTGTGACTTCAGATTACCCCAAAGTCAATAATCGCACGGACTGAGGTCTGGGGACCAGGGAGGCTAAACATGACGAAAGTGGCGGCTGAGCTTACGATCACCACCAAACGACGCACGCAAGAGATCTTTCAAGCGTCTAGCAATACGGGGTGGAGCGTCATCCTGCATAAACATCGTACGTTCCAGCAGGTGTTTATCAGCCAGGCTGGGGATGATGCGATTCTGTAACATACCGGCGTACTTCTCACCCGCCACGGTAGCAGTTACAAAACCAGAATCACGCATATCCTCGAAGAAAAAAGTCCCGATAACGGTAGATGTGGTAAATCCAACCCACACCGTGACTTTCTCGTCGTGCAATGGAGGTTCCACGACAGTTCTAGGATTTTCGGTAGCCCAAATTCTGCAGTTGTGGGCGTTGACAGACCTCGGAGCGTGAAATGAGCTTCGTCGGTCCACAACACGTTACTCAACCAATCGTCATCTTCCGCCATGTTTTGAAACACCCACACCGCAAATGCCCTCCGCTTCACTAAATCACCAGGTGACAGTTCATAATGCCGATGGATTTTGTACGGATAGCATGGGAGGGTACGCCTCAGTGCCATCCATACAGTAGTGTATGGAATGCCGCTGCGACGTGTGAGTGCACGAGCGCTGACTTCCCCATCCATAGACGAACCCGCTACAGTCTCCATTTCTTCCCGAACTGTTTCAGCAGCATTATGTCTTGTATTCGGTCGGCAACTATAGGTCTATCGTCTAAACAACCCGTGGCTTCGAACTTCGAAATCATTCTCGCCACAGCTGCATTTGTCAACGGACCTTACCCTTTCGAATCCCCTTCCCTTGGTGATAGGATCGTAACGCTCAACTAGCACATTCCCCATTTTGATAATACAGTTTCACTAAAAGCGCCTTTTCGGGTAATGTCAACATGCTGCGACTGCTGGCGCATCTGATTCTCTCTCTCATTACAGCTCCTTTTATACACGATTGTCATGCGCAGTCCCTGACGTTTTGCTGTCCAGTGCCATCTGTCGGACATTATGTGAACTTTGTTTGTTTCTGGTTCTAATAGAACCCCATGTCATTCCAAGCATATGTTTCAATTTTTACCCCTCTATCTACATTAATCCGTGGTTTATTAAGATTTCAGATTTACACAGACTTTTTGATCACCCGGTACATATGAGCCACTAGATGTCGCGGCATGGTATCAAAGAGCGTAGTGTATATATATATATAAATATATATATATATATATATATATATATATATATATATATATATATATATATATATATATATGGAAACGGGAAGCACAATAAAGTATAAAATTTTACACACACGCAAACATTAAATAATAAATAATCTGCTCTTCAGCGACGACGAAATACTAGAATTGATTTGTTGTTTGCCGCAAATCGGCTAAGTCAATTATGAAAACACTATGATTCAAAATTTGAGTTAAGAAACTTAAGTACTGTTATTCAAAGAGAAATCTCAAATACGTTTAAAAAAAAAAAGGTTTGAAATTTCAGAAGTTACACTGCAATATTTGCCATATGTAAGACAATAAAAACACTAATACATTACATAAATTTCAAATAATACGTGACGCAGAATAAAGGAGACTGAGTGACAGGACAAGGAAGGTTACAAAGCTAAAATTTTACAAAGTAAGGGCTATTGCTGTTCTACACTCCTGGAAATTGAAATAAGAACACCGTGAATTCATTGTCCCAGGAAAAGGAAACTTTATTGACACATTCCTGGGGTCAGATACATCACATGATCACACTGACAGAACCACAGGCACATAGACACAGGCAACAGAGCATGCACAATGTCGGCACTAGTACAGTGTATATCCACCTTTCACAGCAATGCAGGCTGCTATTCTCCCATGGAGACGATCGTAGAGATGCTGGATGTAGTCCTGTGGAACGGCTTGCCATGCCATTTCCACCTGGCGTCTCAGTTGGACCAGCGTTCGTGCTGGACGTGCAGACCGCGTGAGACGACGCTTCATCCAGTCCCAAACATGCTCAATGGGGGACAGATCCGGAGATCTTGCTGGCCAGGGTAGTTGACTTACACCTTCTAGAGCACGTTGGGTGGCACGGGATACATGCGGACGTGCATTGTCCTGTTGGAACAGCAAGTTCCCTTGCCGGTCTAGGAATGGTAGAACGATGGGTTCGATGACGGTTTGGATGTACCGTGCACTATTCAGTGTCCGCTCGACGATCACCAGTGGTGTACGGCCAGTGTAGGAGATCGCTCCCCACACCATGAAGCCGGGTGTTGGCCCTGTGTGCCTCGGTCGTATGCAGTCCTGATTGTGGCGCTCACCTGCACGGCGCCAAACACGCATACGACCATCATTGGCACCAAGGCAGAAGTGACTCTCATCGCTGAAGACGACACGTCTCCATTCGTCCCTCCATTCACGCCTGTCGCGACACCACTGGAGGCGGGCTGCACGATGTTGGGGCGTGAGCGGAAGACGGCCTAACGGTGTGCGGGACCGTAGCCCAGCTTCATGGAGACGGTTGCGAATGGTCCTCGCCGATACCCCAGGAGCAACAGTGTCCCTAATTTGCTGGGAAGTGGCGGTGCCGTCCCCTACGGCACTGCGTAGGATTCTACGGTCTTGGCGTGCATCCGTGCGTCGCTGCGGTCCGGTCCCAGGTCGACGGGCACGTGCACCTTCCGCCGACCACTGGCGACAACATCGATGTACTGTGGAGACCTCACGCCCCACGTGTTGAGCAATTCGGCGGTACGTCCACCCGGCCTCCAGCAAGCCCACTATACGCCCTCGCTCAAAGTCCGTCAACTGCACATACGGTTCACGTCCACGCTGTCGCGGCATGCTACCAGTGTTAAAGACTGCGATGGAGCTCCGTATGCGACGGCAAACTGGCTGACACTGACGGCGGCGGTGCACAAATGCTGCGCAGCTAGCGCCATTCGACGGCCAACACCGCGGTTCCTGGTGTGTCCGCTGTGCCGTGCTTGTGATCATTGCTTGTACAGCCCTCTCGCAGTGTCCGGAGCAAGTATGGTGTGTCTGACACACCGGTGTCAATGTGTTCTTTTTTCCATTTCCAGGAGTGTATTATATGGATGTTGAATCGCGGAAATTGACTAAGAAGGAATGAGTTATATGATACATTTTTAAAGAAAATTGAAGCACGTGCTCTCAAAGATGAAATACAAGCACATTAAAAGAGAACAACATAGTATATAATGCACGAACATGGAGAAAGGGTGTATAAAAATGGAAAGAAAGTATATTAACACTATGGGGGAAGATAAACAAGCAGTCAGTTACAAACCAATACGAAAGAAAGATCAAGACAACCGAGAAAAAGTAGCTTCAGAGAAAATTGAAAGCTTCTGAGCCACAACGTACCGCATTGCAGAGACATTAAGAAACACAGTTGCGGTTGCGATATACTCTCATGAGTGGTGGCATTATGACCGACACACAACGTCAGATTTACTGCCACCTCGTGGCGATGTGAGTATGTGCCTCAGAAATAAAAGTATGAGCACATAAGCATAGACGAACGAGGAAACATTCTAGTGACTATACAGGCTTGGAACCCACTGTGCAGGAAAGGGAATAGGTTTTAAGTCTAACCCATAGTGTGGTATATGTGTGCATGGCTTTAAAGCAACTTCTGTAATTTTACGTTTTTATTCTTGTTTATGTTATACCGTTTTATCACTTCAAATAATGGTGATCTCGTAAAAGATTTCAGTACGGGAGATACAGACCTACATTGCAAATCTGTCTGGAGACGTATAGTGAAGTCTGCCTTCCCAAAATGTTAGCCCACATTATCAGCGCCACGTTTATGTCTGGAGGAAGAAAAAAATCCGATGCCTATAAAACATCACATTTTATCAGCACAGAAACCAGCGCCCGCATCCACAATAGGGACGATTACTAAAAATTCTTACAAGGGGACCGCTCACCTCCCACAAGGGCTCGCGCTGTTGCAGACGCCGGGCGGACTACGCTGCCGCAGTTAAGGGCAATGTCCCCATGATGAATGGCGCACCCTACAGCCACACTAAGCGGATTATAATTACCTACACAGCGGCCGGACAGTGTGCACAATGGGCGGGCCGTGTAATGGAGACTAGCGGCGGTGTAAGTGCTCCACGGTTGGTCCTCAGCGTCTCTACAGGACAGCTCAGCTCAGAGATTAATGACTGCCACCAGCCCCCGGTCAGGGCCCCACTGCTCGACATGCACCCTGCCCCTTAATAACCAGCTACCCTGTGATACGAGGGCTGTTCAGTAAAAAATGATAATAACTTTTTATGATAATAATTTCTCCCGCTAAAATTTTAAAAATGTTCAAATGTGTATGAATTCCTAAGGGACCAAACTGTTTCGCTCATCGGTCCGTAAACTACTTGAACAAACTTTAACTTAAGCTAAGAACAACACACACATCCATGTCCAAGGGAGGACTCGAACCTCCGGCGGGAGGGGTCGCGCAGTCCGTGACATGACGCCTCAAACCGCGCGGCCACTCCTCGCGACGCTAAAATTTAATCTTATGATATTCTGTTAATGTGCAACAAACAGGCCTTAGTAGTTTCATTGTTGAGCCACCTGCTTGCCGCCTGTGAGAGGCAGCCAAGGTCAGACATGTTACGTATCGCCTATCGCTGCAATGGAGGTAATGCGCGATGAATAATCTGCTTTCGTCGCAACAAATCTTCAGCTGACGCATGTACAATGTTATAGGAGGCCTATGGAGAGTCTGTTCTTCGCTACAGCACAGCTCGAAGTTGGTTTAACATGCTTAAAGAGGGGAGAAAATTAATTTCAAAGGAAAGTGGACCCGGTGCTCCAGTTACTGCTCTTGCGGAAGAAAACATCAACACTGCTGCTGTCATTGTAAGGGAGGATCGTGCCACCCACACGTTGGTGACATAAAAATTTCCGTAAAGCAGGCTAGATGCAGCAGCACGATAATGCGCGGCCGCATATTGCCAATGTTTTTGCTGAAAATCTTGCAGACATCAACGTGAAGTGCATTCCTCATCCCCCCCCCCCCCCCCCCCCCCCACTTATAGTCCGGA
The DNA here is from genome assembly GCF_021461385.2 of Schistocerca piceifrons. Taxonomy (NCBI): domain Eukaryota; kingdom Metazoa; phylum Arthropoda; class Insecta; order Orthoptera; family Acrididae; genus Schistocerca; species Schistocerca piceifrons. Next base: position 1,157,281,539 of record NC_060138.1, on the reverse strand, counting down.
TTTAGCCCCATTTGACTTTTTTCGATTCCCTAACGTGAAGAAAAGCCATCGTGAGAGGCATTATCAATCATCACAAGCAGTGGTGAAGGCTGCAGAGGTGAGTTTGAAGGACTTGTCACAAAATGGTTTCCAGCATGTATTTAAAGACTGGAAGAAACGCTGAGACAAGAGCATCGCATTCATGGGAGACCACTTTGAGAAGGACCGTCAAAATTATAAGGATGGGGAAAGGTATGTTGTCAAAAAAAAATTATGATCATTCTTTATTGAATAGCGCTCGTGCGTTCTACTGACCGGCGCTCAATATAGTTCCCAGTAATTAAATCTAACCATTCGCCGCGACAACTACATTTGTATATCCCGGTGTATGCCAGGGAAAGTGTCATGGTATCAGGATCACAGTTACAAATTCACCCGGCCAATTTTTCCGTAATGGATTCATGTGGCGCAGAAAGATATAAATTTTATGAGCAATTGTCTGCCGGCTGCATTTCGCTTCTGCATACACTCATAAGCGAAACACCAAGATAGAGAGACGTGATTATAACGAAATTTATTCCATTGATTAGGGACGTGACACTACACAAAAGACTAGCATCACAAACTGGTAAATGTAGTACGGAGAAGCGGCACCACGTGCTGAAATCAGAGCCGCAAGATGTCGTGACATGGAATCAAACAGCACCTTAGTGTGCTGCTGGGGAATACTCCGCCACGTGGTTTGTAGGTGTGACCACAAAGAATGAACTGTGGCTGCAGGAAGACTGACTGACTGTATCCCAGACATCGGTGGGTGTCGTGTCAGGCGAACGGGCAGGCCAGGGAAGCAGTGCTACCTGTCGTTCTTCGAACAGGTCTTGGACGTTCCTCGGCACACGCAGCCGGGCGCTGTCCTGCTGAAATGCGGAATGTGGGACAGCCTGCAGGAAGGGCAGTGTCTCAGGCTGTGAAACCTCTCAGATGTAGCAGTATCTGTTCAAATTTCTCTCAAGACGTAGGAGGTGAGATCTCGTATTGCAGCCAGTGGCGCCCCGGACCATCACACCTGATGTTTGTCCGCTATGCCGCTCAGCAATACTGGCTGTCCGATTGCGTTTACGCCGGCCAGGTGGGCGAGCGGTTCTAGGCGCTTCAGTCTGGAACCGCGCGACCGCTGCGGTCACGGGTTCTAATCCTGCCTCTGGCATGGATATGTGTGATGTCCTTAGGTTAGTTAGGTTTAAGTAGTTCTAAGTTCTAGGGGACTGATGACCTCAGATGTTAAGTCCCATAGTGCTTAGAGCCATTTTGATTGCGTTTACCACTGCGGCGTCAGAAGTTTATGCTGTCGTCACTGCAAGACAAGTTGAAGCGGGACTCACCCGAATACTCATTTTGCCACTCCACATGTCAGTGTCGGAATACACGTGCCCATCGTAGTCCTCGGTGTTAGTGGCTGCTAGTCAGTGCAAGCCAACGCAATGACATGCATGACCGAGCGAGGTGGCGCAGTGGTTAGACACTGGACTCGCATTCGGGAGGACGACGGTTCAATCCCGCGTCCGGCAATCCTGATTTAGGTTTTCCGTGATTTCCCTAAATCCCCCCAGGCAAATGCCGGGATGGTTCCCTTCAAATGGCACGGCCGACTTCCTTCCCCGTCCTTCCCTAATCCGATGAGACCGATGACCTCGCTGTCTGGTCTCCTTCCCCAAAACAATCAACCAACTAATGACATGCATGTCACCAGTCCAGCCCGCAAAAGAGGCCGAAGAACTATGGACGCAGGCACGTCCACACCCATCGCACTGCTCCAGTGTCGCGCCAGCACTGTGTACGATGCTGTCCTGTAATTTACGGCCAAGTGGACAAGGTGGTATTCATCTCGCGCTGTGGTCACATAGTGTCGTCTAGCACATTGTGGAGCGCTGCACGGCCCTCTTCTCTCCATTGGTTCCACACACATCTCACTGATCAACCAACGCACAGTATACAAGCCGCAACGTTGCGGAACGAATGATCCGCTTCCTGACCAATATGTCTGTTGCTTTCAAACGCACTCACCTGCCAATGTTTCAACCTGTGATGTTGGCGAGGCATTGTGAGACTTGGTTACACGTTCGCACCTCATATGACGGGTCCGCACTGGGTGAGCATTGCACAACCCTGACCTATCCGGTCACACATAAGAGGAGGCTTCTGGGCGTATGTACACGCCACTCTCTGCCATTCAAATCAATTGTTACCGTTTCGCTGTTCTACAACTCCTTTTATTGCGGCATGTTGCAGACCTTTGCAGTGTAAATATTGTCACGTAGAAGAAGGTGTAATTAGATCAATGACGAACACTACATTTACTTAACGAAGGTTTATTCAGCACTTGCAGATACAAGAGTGCGGAGCTAACTGCCTCCGGCCAGAACACGTGCAGTATACTACCTCGGATACTTCGGCTGTTTTCACGGCCTTTTTAATGGCATAGCGTGTCAGATAATCAGCGCAAACAATAATCCATCTATTGCCACTAGCAGACGTTGGAAATCGTCCGAGGAGGTCAGTTCCAACAAGCTGGAAAGGCGTTTCGGCTGGTGGAATTGGTGTGAGCCGGCTACGTGGTTTCTGAGGAACTGCCTTCCTCCTCTGGCACACTCGACAGTGCGACACATAGTGACGGACACTCCTAAATAAACCTGGCCAGATAAATCTCTTGCTGATTATGTCGTATGTCTTAATAAAACCTAAATGTCCGGCCTCGGGTGTGTCTGTAGAACATCTAAGCACATATGCTTAGGAATCATTGGTAGCCACCTCTTTCCAAAACGGTTCAAAGTTTCTCTTGCAGAGCAATCCATTAACTACCTTAAATTGTCCTATCACATCCTCTTAACGATTTAATGGAACGCGTAATTTTGAGATGTTCGGCGTCCTTCTTCCGCTCAGCAGAGAGATACTGGAGTGCAGCGAGACAGCCACTATCTTCATCAAAGTCTTGATGGTCTTGCACAGGGTTTCTTGAGAGACAGTTGGCATCTTGGTGTTTTCATCCACTTTTGTAGACTATGGTAATGTCATACTCTTGAAGACGTAATGCCCACTGAGTGAGTCGTCCTGTTGGATCCTCAAGACCTGCCAACCAACAAAGTGAATGATAGTCTGTAACAACGGTGAATGGCCTTCCATAGAGATACTGTCGAAATTTAGACATGGCCCAGATCACAGCAGACATTCTCTTTCTGTAGTTGAGTTGTTTCTCTCGGCTTTTGTAAGTGTCCTAGAAGCAAATTTCCATCCCAAATTTGCACCAGAACACCACCGATCCTGCACCCACTGGCATCAGTGTGTAGTTCTGTAGGTGCTCTCTCATCATACAGACCAAGTACAGGGTCATTCGTCAGGGCTCTTCGCAGCACATCGAAAGAATCTTGTTGAGCACCATCGCAGATAAATTTAGCATCAGCTTTTAACAACTCTTGGAGTGGCCTGGCTTTGATACAGAAGTCTTTGATACAACGACGGTAATAAGAGCATAATCCGAGGAAGTTTCTCACATCTCTAATACTTTTAGGAATAGGAAATTCCGTTATAGTTCTCACCTTTTCTGGGTCTGGACGCGCACCTTCGTTTGACACAAGGTGTCCAGGTATTTTGATTTCTTTACTGCAAAGAGACACTTTCTTGGATTAAGTTTCAGTCCACCTTGTTGGAGACACTTACGAACGGCCCTCAGTCTCTTTATATGTTCATCAAATGTCTCTGAGAACACTATAATGCCGTCTAAATAACAAAGACACATCGTCCACTTCAGGTGACGTAGAAGATTTTCCATCATCCATTCAAAAGTTGCTGGTGCATTACACAAACCAAATGGCATTACCTTAAACTCATACAGGCCCTCAGGGGTGATGAATGCAATTTTCTCACGATCAGCCTCATCTACTTCAGTTTGCCAGTATCCCGAGTACAAGTCGATGGTTGAGAAAAACTTTGCCCCCTTCAGTCAATCTAGCGTATCGTCAATTCGTGGAAGAGGGCAAAAGTCCTCTTTAGTGATCTTATTAAGCTTCCTGCAATCAACTCAAAAGCACCAGCTGCCATCCCTCTTCCTGACGAGGACTACTGGTGACGACCATGGGCTCAGCGAAGGCTGAATGATGTCATTCTTCATCATTTTCTCTACCTTGTAACGAACTATTCGACATTCCGTTGCTGACACACAGTATGCTCTCTGGCTTATTGGTTGATGGTCTCCCGTGCTAATCCAGTGCTTCATCGTCATTTTCTCTAGTTTGCTCTTCACCTGTGGATTGAAGCATTCAGAGAACTCTTGAAGAATGTTAATTAGCTTCTTCTGTTGTACCTGAGTGAGATTTGGCGATAGTTGAGCTAGAAGATCTTGTCTCGTAGTGGTTCCGCTAATTCCGCCCACAGACTCGACATGGGAGGTTTCTATGACACTCAGCTGTTCTGCAATTAACGGCTCAGCGTTTGCTACACATATGAATCGTGGAAGAATCTGCGGTTCTCGGCGACAGTTAACTATCCAAAATTCACCAAATCTTGTCTGACGACAGAGGCTGGGATGACCTTCTCCAGCATGCTTCCCTTACATTCCACTACAAGATCCATGGGTTGATGCATGGCATGACGAATGTCAGTTTCCTATCTAGCGCTGACTGCAGGAATGATCACTTCATCCAGCTCACATAGTCTCCACACACTCGGATGCGCATCTTCCTGTCCACAGTATCTCATCTCTTCCGGCATAATCTTCGAACGACCGCAGTCTACAATTGCCTGAGAAGTTTTCAAAAAGTCCCACCTGAGAATGACGTCATGACTACACTCTTGTAAGACGATGAATTCAAAGTCCTGTTTGTAGCCGCTTATGCCCACATGAATGGTACATCTTCCTGTAGGTTTTACATATTTCCCATTAGCCACCTTCAGCAAAGATGTTTTGTTGTTGACGAATACGGTTTTTTGCAACTGGCGACGGTACTTCTCTAAAATTACTGAATATGATGCTCCAGAGTACACAAGAGCTTGGGCTGTTCTGCCATGCATGAGGATATCGACGTAGTTTCCAATCACTTTTGTAGTGATCGACGGCGGACGATTTTTCTCTTCGTCTGCCTCACCTCCATGGAAGGTCACACCCTTTATTTTCCCAGGTTGCAGTGGATAGGTGATCAGCTGGAGCTTCTAAACGGTGATGAAGACCTTGATCGTCGTTTTGGGGAGCGTCCTCTCCAGCGGTTAGCTTAAGGCGATGGTGACCTATGTCGTCCTGCACCCACATCTTCTTGTTCATCTTCGTCGTCCCAGATTTGGCGTCGGCTAAGATCGGTCTGCTGTCTTCTGGCGCGGGCGTCATCAAATATCGGCCGCCTTTCTCTAGAATTGCGCACCACATGTCCCGGTCGTCCACAGTGGAAACACACCGGTTGATTATTCTGGGTCCTTCCGACGTCAGTCTTCCTTGGTGCCCAAAGAGGATTCTCATGTGGCATTGTAGGAACTCAGCCTGGTTCTCGACTTTTTCACCGTTCTAAAGGGTTTCACCGTTCTAAAGGAAAATGAAGGACGAGAGATTGGGTTCAATGTCTCTTCCACTTCCTCCCTTATGACCTCTTGAAGCGCCTCAGTTTATAGCTCGCCATGCAATCCAAGTGCCTTCTGAACTTCCTCTCTCACTATTTGACGAAGAACACTTATGAAATCAGTTGCTTCCTCCATCACAGACATCGATACGACGTTTGGAACCCATTCAAACTTCTTGCGTGGAGTTCTTTTGTGATGCATTGTCTCGATATGCTGGCACCATTTTATGAAATCTTCTGCTGTCGAAACCGCCTTCAGGAGTAGGGCTTGATACATGTCCTCAACAACATCCATCATGAGATGTACAACCTTATCTTCCTCTTTCATTCTAGAGTCCACTATTTTACAGAGCTCCACGATGTCTTGAATGTAGGGTGCTGTAGCTTCTTCTGGACGCTGTGCCCTGCACTTTAATTTACCTTCTGCCTTGCACTTCTGTCGTTGTGTGTTGCTGAAATACTTGCACAGTTCCACCTGGTATACTTCCCAACTCGTTAACTTCTCCTCGTTGTTTTCATACCATTGCTTGTCAGTGCGCTCCATGTAGAAAAATACGTTAGCCAAACACACGGTGTCATCCCACTTGTTAAATTTGGCTATATGCTCATATACCTTCAGCCACTTGTTTGGATCTTGGCCATCGTCAGCAGAAAACCCGGAAGGATGTCTCATGTGGTGGCACACAGTTGCCATCATCGTAACGCCTGCGGTGGGGTAAAAGGGACGGAAGGATGGCGTGACAGGAATGAAGTGACCAGATGGACAAAATCGATAGACAGGGCATAGGTTTGGAGTTTAAAGAGGAGACCGGGATGCATAAGTGGTCATAAGCATTTTGGGGCTCGAGGGAAACAATAATGGTGGAGCGACGGGAGTTAAGTTGGAGGGAGACAAGGTGGACGAGATTAAGGAGTTAATCTTTGTTGGTGAAGGAGGGTCGGAAGCCACACTGGGTAGGGGGGAGTAGGTGGAGCTGATTAAGGTGGTGATGGATACGACGGGAAGGATGGATTCGAAGACCTTACTGAATACGGAGGTGAGGCACATGGGTCGATAGGAAGAGGCAACGGAAGGGGGTTTGTTGGTTTAAGGAACAAGAGGGCGCGGGAAGTCTTCAACAGGTTGGGGTAGAGGCCGGTGGAGAGGATGATGTTGTATACACCGGCAAGGACAGTCAGGAAGGAGACGGGGCATTCTCTGAGGTGGCGGTAGGTGACAAAGTCGTGACTAGGGGTGTTTGTGCTGTGACTGGAGTGTTGACGTCGGAGGGAGGTAACTGCCCCAAGTGCTGGAGACTGGGAGCGACTGGAGCAACCGAGGTATCAGTGCGTTCCATGACGGTGGGAAAAAGGGAATAATCAAAGTGGGTATCATCAGGGATGGAAAAGACCTCGGAAAGGTGGGAAGCGAAGTGGTTGGCCTTACTGAGGTTGCTGGGAAGGAGGCGGTCGTTAAGGAAAAGGGCGTAACAGACTGAACAGTAGAGGAGAAAGTCTACATACCGGTCTTATACGCTTTTTAACCCGAGCACTTGTTCTTAGTCGTCCACTCTTGTTGCCTCTTCGCTCTTGTACATATTGCATATTACCCGTCTCCCTCCATACAGTTTACCCCTATTTTTCTCGGAATTTCGTACATGTTGTACCATTTTACATTGTCGAACACTTTTTCAAGGTCGACAAATCGTATGAAAGTGTCTTCTTTTTTCTTTAGTCTTGCTTCCTTTGCCACTAGAGGTTTCCTAACTGTTGAATGTAACATGGCTATGTGTAACGTGACTATGTCGGTGCGTGAGAATACGCCAGACCGCACACGAGCGCTGCGACATCTGAAACGATCTTATGCCTGGCGTTCACTGTCATCGATCATTGTTCATTCGATCCTTACCTTGCCCCATCCGATGTTCAACCGTTTCCAAAGCTTAAAGAACAGCTTCAAGGACTTCACTTTGAGAGTGATGGAGCGGTGAAATCAGAGCGGAGGTTTTGGCTCCATCAACAAATTCCTTTGTGACGTATTAACACACTGGTCTCTCGCTGGGATGACTATGTTGAGAAATAAATACATACACAGTAATAATAAAGATTTGGAATGATAATTAAGTCCGTTTTGTTTAAAAATCTTTAAGAGTTTTCACACAAAAATTTTGGACGAATTGCTTTTTTAGCACACTCTCGCACATACGTATTCCTGAAGGCACCATCCAGTGCCTGGCGGAGGGTCGCTTCCACAACTGCTAGTTTTCCCCTTTCCTGATCCACTCGCAAACGGAAGTAGGGTAAAATCACAGTCCACATTTTCCCGCACAAGCCTTACCAATGATAAGATTCGCTCATGACACATCCTCAAGGAAAGTGAAGAATAATATAGAACGTGTTAAAATTTTATGGTGTAATGAGTACAGAACGCGAACTGAAAGTAAACCAAAGAAATACGAACGTAACGAACGAGAAATGGGATTATTAATCAACTTATCATAAAATCTGAGGACCATAAAGTAGACGACGTCAAATAATTCTGCTACATAGGAAGCGAAATAAAGTTTCACGGACGAAGCAAGGATCACATAAAAAGAAGATTAGCACTTGCTGAGAGGGCATCCCTGGCCAACAGAGGTGACCTATTAAGTAACATTGTCTTAGTTTGAGGAACACATTCCTAACAATGAACGTCTGCAGCACGCATTGTATGGTAGCGAGACATGGAATGTGGGTAGCCCAGGATTGAAAAGAACTACAGCTTTTGAGATGTGACGCTGTAGAAGGATGTTGAAAATTTGCTGGACTGATAAGATAACGTATAAGGAGGTTCTCAGCAGAATCAAAGAAGAAAAGAAAATATGGAAAACACTGACAAAAGAAGGTACACGGTGATAGCACTTGCGCTAAACATCAGTAGTGGTGGTAGAGGGAGCTGTAGAGGATAAAAACTGTAGTGGCAGACAGAAGAATAAATACAACTAACGCAAATAACTGAAGACGTAGAGTGGAAGTGCTACTCTGAATTGAAGAGGTTTCGCACAATAAGTTGGCACAAGACAGAGATTTGTGAAGGACGATATCGAGACAGCCACAAAAAAAGAAAAGGGCACTCCCCTTAATTGCCTTCGATGTCTGTCTGTAAATCCGACCTGGTGTGGATCCCAAACTTTCGAACAGTACTCTAGAGCAGGCCGTACAGTGTTTCGTACACGTACGCGGTCTCCTATACAGATGCACACTTTCCTGGAATTTTACCAGTATATCGAGGTAGACCATTCGCTTTCCCTATAACCGACTGCATGACTGTGTTCCTTCCGTTTGTCTGTGTCATGCAGCACATCGCTAATAATACTATAGTCGATCGTGATAGGTTTGATGTGTCAACTTGCGTCTGTTAAATTACGTTTTGCTACATTTAAAGCCAGCTGCCATTCTTTTTTCTCATATTTATTTCCGGTACACATTTCAGAGAAAGATGCATTGTCAGATATTCCAATATTCACGTAAGGAATGTTTATTCTCGATCTTTAGTTTTACGGCTGTTAATTACACTATCTGATTGAAGGTTTTCCGGATCCCTATTAATGGATGTCAACGTGGTGTTGTCAACCCTTCGCTTTTATGACGGATTGAACTCTGCCTGGTGCACTTCAGCGAGGTGTCTCAATGACTGTTCTAAGCGTCGCCGCCCTCTTATAACCCAAAGCCGATTTATTAATTTTGAAGTAAGTTTCAATTTGGACGGCCGGTCACAGCTCCACAGTTCTTGGCACGCTGGGAACACCATAGAAGCTACATGACCGTCAATAGAAGAACCTACGAGAGGAGAAGCTGAGCAAAGCATGATTCAATAATCAGGGCAATAATGTGCTGGAACGTATTTTAGCCACAAAAATACCAGTAATCTATGTAATGAGGCAGAAACCAGTTCCCATCATTCAGTCTGCAATGATGGACGCTGTTACCAAATATTGGTCGTTATTAGATTTACTTAGTCACAAAGTAAATGAAACGTATGTCGTTGATGTATTTACGTATATTCAGCCCTAAAATCCAGGCCTTAGAACTTTATAACCAGATTTCAACAAGGAAGCAGGTGTACAGTTCATCACTATGCAGAATACACTCCACAAAAAGAATGGGCCCTGAATATATATAGTGTACTACGATTATTTAACAAATTAATGCATTTTATTGTTGATTGTATTAACGCATTTCACTACTGTCGGCAAGATACTTTGGATAGATGTATCACACTGAAATCATTTACAAGTACGAATATTATCAGATCAATTACTTTACCTTTCGTGTCGTAGTTATAGCGAAGCAAGACTGCTTTTTACATGTCTGTTTTCGTGTATGTTATACAGGTTGACGTCAATAATTTTATATATGTAGCAACGTGTTATCAAACTTCCGTGATCATTTCCACCAGTTTCACCTGTAAAAATAGCCTGCGAACTTTCACTCTTTTCTTCTTTGTAAGCTTTCAGTCAAGTCCTGAACGTAGTCTCAAAATATACGACAAGGCAACAAAAAATGGTTCAAATGGCTCTGAACACTATGGGACTTAACATCTATGTTCATCAGTCCCCTAGAACTTAGAACTACTTAAACCTAACTAACCTAAGGACATCACACAACACCCAGTCATCACGAGGCAGAAAAAATCCCTAACCCCGCCGGGAATCGAACCGGGGAACCACAAGGCAACACATCTAAAATATATTCTACCAATTAAATCTTTCTACGTGACGAAATAAGTGAAGTTAAGCGTCACACTATGTGTATTGCAGAGGAGGAGATTAGTGTTTAACGTCCCTTTGACAACGAGGTCATTAGAGACGGAGCACAAGCTCGGATTAGGGAACCAGCCCGGCATTTGCCTGAAAGGATTTAGGGAAATCACGGAAAACCTAAAGCAGGATGGCCGGAGACGGGTTTAAACCACCGGCCTACCGAATGCGAGTGTAGTGTGCTGACCCACTACGCCACCCCGCTCGGTTGTGTATTGTGTTCTGCCTTATATTTAACTCCTGCTTCATTAGACTCTACTAGAGTCTCTTTACTCGACGATCATGAAAATAGCCTTGTACAAAAATTTTAAAGCTGCGCGAAATGAAGGATTAGGATTTGCTTGCTGGCGTGTGATGTCATCGCTGTTCTGTGTCTTAAGAATGTCCTGTGCCTTGCAATTTAATGTTTTCTCACTCAAGGTGCGTTAACAGCCAAAAGAAGTAATGACACAGTATAAGAACCTTCTTCCGTAGAGACCGACTACATGTCGCCTTTAGCGTACTTTCAAAAAATAGAGACCATTACAGACGACGAATACAGTTCTGACATTTATTTTCCGAAAACGCCTTAAGGCTCTGAGAAGCAAGACAATGAAGTGGACTGTAATCCCGGACTCAGGTCAACAAACAAACCAAGAGGCCCATCCTTCGGATGTTTGCAAGAGAAACACAGAAGGGAGCTCCCCAAAGTGCTCTCCTCGAGTACTGTTGACGTTTGAAGATACTGTTAAGGGATAGTGGAAACTTTTCCAGAACAAGTGTATGCACGCTAGAGATGTCACTAAGCTACAAGCGTATAAAGGCAAACCATTAATGAATATTCATGTAAACTGCGTGTATCACAGTGTCCAGTGATAATAGCTATTATAACTGTGCACTTCTGAGGAAAAGAAGTCGGGACAGATGTCAATATGAAGCAAGGTATATAGAATAGGTTGGCGATCCCGAAGTGCTAAATGAAAACTAGTTAAAACACATCACGATTCAACTACACCTGTCAAATTTGAATATTTTTTTTATTTGTCATTATTGGCGAATTCCAATCATGTGGTCAGTATCCAGTGTCAGGACCACACGAAGTAGATACGATCACGAGAATGATCACGTACAGGGTGATACAAAAGTAACTTCACACACTTCGTGGGTGTAATGCATGCATCAAAACAAGTATAAAATGCATTATTTGAGAGCTATAAAGTAGAGTAGCGATCATAATACCAATACAAACAACGCAAAATTAATTCTTCACAGAAAACGCCACGAGGGGATCCGAAATTCAACACAACTACGTTCTGTACATTTACTCCAGAACGTCTTCAAAATTATGTTCTCGGAATATTACCTGACGACCGACCAGTGGATCAGCAGTACGGCGCTCGAGTAACCACTGACAGATATTCTGAAATCTAGGTTCGACTACAGGCGTCAGTTCCTGTACCTCCTGCAGGTGAAATGGATGGAATTGCTGTCTCCGAACGAGGAGCCATACAGTTGACTGAGGAACCCCTACAGTGGCAATTTATACAGCGGGTACTTGTTGTAGGATCTTCTTCTACCATTTCTAGGATTTTCTCAACACCCACTCCATCCAGTTGAGGCTGATCCAACCGTTGAGCACCGCGAATACCATATTCTCTTTCACGCCTGTCCACGGCTGTGAAAGAGCGATGATTTGGTACTCTTCTGTTTGGAAACACTGCCATATGCCGTCGTCTTGTTGCTCGTCCGTTTCCTTCTGCTACACTGTCAAGGAGGCGCAAATCCGCTTTTTCACATTTTGAATACACCATCATACCGTATACAAAGACTGTAGTCTATGAACTACTGACAGAATTAATTAACGTAGTACTTTTGGTGCCGCTACGTTACAACAGCGCTATAGAGTCCAATGGACTACACCGAAGTCAAGAAAACAAACGCATCTCGTCCCAAAATCAAGTGAGCACTGTAGAGAGGCCCAGAATGCAACATCAGTCGATATGTAGGCGAACACACATTCCAAAAGCCTCTACTGGCTCATGATGTAATTCCTGCCATAGATGACATTATGCATCGTACTCGGAAATAAAACAAATTCAGACAAGACTTCATTTAACATTTTATTCTTATTTTGATGGATACATTACACCCACGAAGTTGTGCAATTACTTTTGAATCATCCTGTACGAGGGATATGTGTAAAGTAAGGTCCGATCGGCTGCGAAATGGAAACTGAAGTGAAAATTCCACGACGCTTCTGCACAGATGTGTTGAGAGGTGTATCTAGTATGCCGGTTGATCGCGTCAGGTCGCTCTTTTCAGTTCTGAGGGCACAGTGAACATTTAAAGATGCCTAGAGCAGTTGGATCACCGCCAAGTATGAGGGCCTGTTGAGAGATTTCGCCTGATATCGTGCATCCCACATAACATAACCGTCAAGCGTGTCCTTCCTCCTGTTAATTTTCAGTCGCACTCGGCAGAGACAATGAAGATGCTATTGGAGCGTTTTCGATGGGAAGTGTTCGAAACTGGCTCTGAGCACTATAGGACTTAATTTCTGAGGTCATCAGTCCCCTGGACTTAGAACTACTTAAACCTAACTAACCTAAGGACATCACACACACCCATTTCCGAGGCTGGATTCGAACCTGCGACCGTAGCGGTCGCGCGGTTCCAGACTGAAACGCCTAGAACCGCTTGGCCACACCTGCCGGAAGCACATGATGAGTGGTTTGGAAAAGACGACTACAACAATAGAGTCTCCTGCTACGTTTGAGGGCCTGGTGAGAGATTTCGCCTGATGTCATGCAGCCCACATAGCATAACTCCCTTGCGTTTCCTTCTTCATGACGATTCTCGGCCGCACTTGCAGGGGCAATGAAGATGCTCCTGCAACGTTTTCGAAGGGATGTGTTTGATCACTCACAATACAGCCTGTAATTGGCTCCCCTTGACAGTCATCACTGCCCACACGAACCACTGGCTGTGAAAACAACATCTAGGCACAAACAACGAGGTGCAGACTAGCGTAGAGAATAGGTGGAAAGCGCAGGCGGCTGCCTTCTATAAGGAGGTTACTGGAAAACTGGTACAACGGTACGACGAATGTCAAAGTCGGAGTGGCGACTGTATGGAGAAGTAGTTGAAAGGTGTACCTAACCGTTTCAAGTAAATCATTTTTTGATTTTCACAGTTGTTTCAATTTCACGACCGATCGGACCTTACTTTCCTAATACCCCCTCGTATACGTTCTTATGTGCATGACACTTCTGGCATCATGATACGCTTGATAATGATCTCGTGTTTCAAATTGGCAAACAGTGACAAATAAAACATTTTTGCAGGTACGAAAGCCTCTGTAGATTCATGATGTAACAGATACTTAAGGTCTGTGTACCCAAATGTAGGGATAAATTTAAGTAAAACAACGGTGACTTTCTTTCTTCCTTAATCCATTGGACATTTGTTTTCGAGCCCCACGAAAAAGGCAATGTTGCGCAACTCCTCTTAATGACGTTAATGAAACCAGAGAGCATTCTATGTTCCTGCTGTTCAGCAGCAATAAGATATGATCTACCTTAAAAAGTCTCAAATCCTCACTTTCGCTCATTGCTGATACACCTCCTGAGATATGGCCACTGCACTCCATGTAATGCTGTAGTATGTCAATCAGTAACAGTACACAGTAGGAAATATCATCAAGGGAATATCTTGTTTTGTTCTGGGAATATCCCTCTCAACTTTATTACAAATATTTATTCTTTGATTACAAAAGACAGAAATTATTGATATCGATAAATCATTACAGATTTTAAATTTACTATGTTTAGCTGTTACTGGACATCAATAAAATTAAGCTATATCACGATTCGGAACATGCAAGCGTTGCTGTGGAATGACACAGCACCTAAATAATTTCATGTAAGGATACAAAGTGACAAATAATGTAAGAGAAAGTCTGTGGTGCTGCAGATATTTCGAGCTGTATATGGGGACAGATTGGCCCTTACAATTAAAGGGTGAAACCGATTGATTTAAAGTTACATGTACAATGTTAATACATTTGTAAGGCACGAATAAATGGCGTTATACAAATACAGCTTTGAGTTAATCATACCAAACAGCTACAGACCCTGGCTTCACACGCATGTTGTTTCCAACTTCAAATATTAAAACATCAATAAACTACTAACAAAAACTCAGATGAAATATAATTGAAATGAATTCACATCATAACTAAAACAACACCATCGGAAACGAGCCAGTTCAAGACAACTTCAGAACGATATTGAGTCCAAAGATCAAATGTTTCTACAAATACTATGACAGTTAAAAAATTAGCTTCTGTTTTGAAGGACCGTAGGTGTTTGCTATTTGAAAACTTTCATAGATATGCACGAACATCTTAGTCATCATTCTTCTGACTTATTGATGCAGCTTACGAGGAAACGCTCTCTCGTGCCAACCATTTGATCTCAGACTACGTCCTCAGTTATTTGCTGGATGTATTCCAGTCTCTGTCTTCCTCTACAGTTTTAACCCTATACATTTCCCTCTGGGAGCATGGTTGTCATTCCCTGATGTCTTAGCAAATGTCCTATCATCCTGTCCCGTCTTCTTGTCAGTAATTCCATATATACCCTTTTTTGCATTTTCCTGCCTCATCAGTCCACCTAATTTTCAACATTCTTCTGTAGCATCACATCTCAAATGCTTTGATTGTCTTCTGTTCCGGTTTTCCCACAGTCCATGTTACATTACCATACAACGCTGTGCTCCAAACGTAAATTCTCCGAAACTTTTTGCTCATATTAAGACCAATGTTTAACACTCGTAGCCTTCTTTTCGCAGGAATGCCCCTTTTGCCGGTGCTAGAATGCTTTTTATACCTTCTTTGCTCCGTCCGTAACAGGTTACTTTGTGCCATCGTGACCCCCAATCCCGATGTTAAGTTTCTTGCCTTTTCTCATTTCTGCTAATCCTCATTACTTTCCTCTTTCTTTATCAAAACTAGACATGATTGTCTTAATGGGATTTCTGCGATCGTTCTTTAAATAAAAATGTGGCATTTCAGTCTTTGATCGCTATTTTTTATTTTGAATGACCGGTTACAGGCTAGCTGCCCATCTTTAGATCTCTTAGACAAAGTTAAAAATATAATTAACAAAAGAGATACATTTAATGATAGAAATATCGTCGTTTGCAAAAAGAGGAAATTGAATTGCTTTAAATGCCAACATACCATATATTGCAGTTGCAGTGTAGCTTTTCAGTACAGAACTAACTGTTCACTGTCATACTAAAGTAAAATTTAATCTGTTAAAAGCTTATATCGCAGTTTTGGAGAAACCTGATTGGAAACAGTAAAAACGGCCCTCTACCTATAAGAATTGTGCATATGTTATTTTTTAACCGTGCATATTAATGGCGAATATACTTTTTAATAAAACAATTTCTTTTCAGTGGGCCATGAACCGAAATAAAAAAAAGTTTTATTAAAAAGTATATTCGCCATTAATATGTACAATTAAAAAATAACATATGCACAATTGTTATAGGTAGAGGGCCCTTGTTACTGTTTCCAATCAGGTTTCTACAAAACTGCGATATAAGCTTTTAACAGATTAATATTTACTTTAGTTATGACAGTGAACCGATAGTTCTGTACTGACATGTTACTCTGTAACTGCAATATATGGTATGTTGGCATTTAATACATTTCAAAATTTCTTCTTTTTGTAAACGACGATATTTCTATCAGTAAATGTATGTCTCTTGTTAATTATATTTTTAACTTTGTCTAACAGATCTGAAGATGGGCAGCTGTCCTGTAACCGGTCATTTAAAATAAAAAATAGCGATCAAAGACTAAAATGCCATATTGTTATTTTCGTCTTTCTTCCTCGATCCATGACCTGTACTCATTACACTGCTCATTCCATTCAACACATCCTGCAATCTTATTCACTTTCACTGAGGATAAGAATGTCTTCAGCGAATCTTATCATAGATAACATTTCACACTGGATTTCAATTCCACTCTTCAACCTCTGTTTTATTTCCGCCATTAGTTCTTCGATATATAGATTGAACAATGGGGTCGAAAGACCAGGCCAGGACAATTAGGAAGGGAGAGGTTATATCACTGCTTCAATTTCATATCCATCAATTGTCATAACTGCAGTGCGGTTTCTGTGTAAGTTTAGAAGGCTTATAGTGTTGTCGGTTTAAGAATGGTTGGGGGGGGGGGGGGGATATAGAAGCATTCCGCTCGAAATTACCCAGGAGAGCAAGTTCGAACATTTTCGCACAGTCCGCGAGACGACACCTTGTGAGTTAATGGTTAATGCTTGCATGTTTTCAGTCCTCACCTCCATCAGCACACCATTTGAACGCACTTAAATAATTGCAAAAATAATTTTTATGTAACTTAAATTAAAAATTGAAAATGATTTGTGCGTTAAATCTCGGATTAAGCCTAGGAGTTCCAGAGCCCCACGTTGTAGTACATGTTACAGAAAAGCCACCTCGTGAGTTAAGAGTTAAATAAATTTTTTACAGTTTAAGTGGCAACAAAAGAATTATCGAATAACTCAGGAAAATCTATTGACCTCTCGGCACATTGATAAACCTATACAGTACTTAAGCATTTCTACTGCAATTACACATTAGAACACATTGCCATTATTCCATAGTATATGAAATGATCTGATGTCGAGGTCCATATGTGATTACCTGAACGCGTAGTTTGTGGGTGATGTGGGTAAGTAGACCTCTCGTTGTACATGTATCGCTGTCTACAGACGACGAGGAAATACAAACCGAGCTAAAACTTAACAATGTCTTGTGATCTGGTATGCAATTTGAAATAAATTTTTAGTTATTGGTTATTGAAATGGGATCAGAAATAAGGATGTAATGATATCTTACAAGTACTGGTTATAAATGGCTGAGGTGTTTAAAACAACTGTAATCCCACATAGGTTTTTGCACACATTGTTACCTAAGACACAACTACGTTGATATTTTCTGACCACGAGGCTGAGTCGCACGTACCTGTTCGCCCTCGGCGCTTATTCTCTCGATGTTCCCACCACCAACTAAAGTTTAATCCAGTTCTGTTCGGTAATTAGTTGCAGCATGGGGGAACATTCACTCAGTGAGGACCACAAAATACGGTAAAAATCCAAGTATATTCTCTGAGTACGACACAATAGCGGGAGGTGCAGTGTTCACAACTGATTTTATCACACAATAATGCAAATTAGTAGTGGTCTATTTGGAATAGAATGAAATCTATTTTCGTGCCGTTCATTCACTCTGTTCGATTGCTGGCGCCGCAGTGATGCTAAAATCACTTTCCAGATAGTTTGTTCTGGGTTTAATAGTTAACATTTCCTTCAATTCTTCCTAACGATGCCACCAATAATTTTGCATTATGACACAAGTAAATGTTTCGCAACGCGGCTGGCTATTTATCTCGCGACACGACAACATGCGAAAGAAGGTATCTCCACTGCGAATTTTAGTCACACAGATTATGAGACTCTCTCAGAGGTCACT
Source organism: Schistocerca piceifrons (assembly GCF_021461385.2). Lineage (NCBI taxonomy): Eukaryota > Metazoa > Arthropoda > Insecta > Orthoptera > Acrididae > Schistocerca > Schistocerca piceifrons. The sequence goes on along the minus strand of NC_060138.1, from coordinate 1,157,263,640 downwards.
AAATTACGACCAAGTTTCTAAGTTCATAGCCTTCCCCGGTCAGTGTCAACTGTTTTAGGTCACGTCTAAGAGAAACGCTACAATGACGCGCCGCTAAATCCCAAAGTTCCGAAAATATGTTCATCGGTCTTCTTCAGAAACCTGAAGAGGGCAACTGCAAAGACGGTCTGAACGTCGGCATTTAAGTAGTTGTAGTGTTTATTAATAATTTTATTCAAAAACTCCACGTTTGTTGGTCCCGTAACCGTCGCGACACGCCTCACCAGTATTTGTAAAATACAGCAGTCTGCGAGTTTACATTCACGACTCCCAGCACTCCATGTGGCGTCAACCACGACAGGTAATGTACGCTTTTAACAATTAGGCTCTGAGCGCTCTAGAGAGCTGAATATTGATACTGCGGCGGGGTAAGCAGCGATATTGCAGTGTGCTAACAGTTGACTGTGCGTCTGCTATCCGAAGAGCTGAATTCAATTCCCGGCACTACGTAGGACATTTCCATGGTGAAATGACTGGGACTGAGTGTACTCGGTCACGTGACGCTGATTCAGGAGCGACCTAATGACATATAGATCCATCAAGGCCTCGAAAACCGGTAGAGCAGGGGTGCTGGACCTTGTGCTTTCAAACTGTATCGAATTGATGTCATTTGGCGGAGGATGAAAGGACGACCGGCCAAATTCCATAATCGAGGAGTTAGTTCATGTTCAGGGTCGCCAGCGATATCTGTTATCAGTCTCTCGCTTTGATTCTGCCAGACACGAGAGCTTTCAACCTCTAATTTGCGGGCCACCGTGTCTACTATAGAATTTACAATTCGTGTATATTACACACAAAAAATAAAGAAAGAAAATGGGATTTAAAATTTACACTGAAGGGCAAAAGAAATATGAATAGGCATGCGTATTCAAAAACAGATACATGTGAACAGGTAGAATACGGCGCTGCGGTCGGCAACGCCTATAGAGGACAAGTTTCTGGCGCAGTTGTTAGATCGGGTACTGTTGCTACAATAGCAGGTTATCAAGAATTAAGTGAAATTGAACGTGGTGCTATAGTCGGTGCACGAGCGACGGGACACAGCATCTTCGAGGTAATGATGAAGTGGGGATTTTCTCGTACGATCATTTCACGAGCGTACCGTGTATACCAGGAATCCAGTAGAACATCAGATCTCCGACATCACTGGGGCCGGAAAAAGATCCTACAAGAACGGTACCAACGACGACTAAAGAGAATAGTTCAACGTGACAGGAGTTCAACACTTCCGCAAACTGCTGCACATTTCAGTGCTGGGCCATCAACAAGCGTCAGCGAGCGAACCATCCAACGAAGCGTCATCGATATGGTCTTTCGGAGCCGACGGTCCACTCGTGTGTCCTTGATGACTACACGGCACAAAGCTTTACGCCTCGCCTGGGCCCATCAACACCCACATTGGACTGTTGGTGACTTGAAACATGTTGCCTTACCAGACGAGTCTCGTTTCAAATTGTATCGAGTGGACGGACGTGTACGGGTGTGGAGACAATCTCATGAATTCATGGACACTACATATAAGCAGGGGACTGATCAAGCTGGTGGAGGCTCTGCAATGGTGTGAGACATGTGCAGTTGGAGTGATATGGGACCCCCTTATGTCTAGATACGACTCTGACAAGTGATACGTACGTAAGCATCCTGTCTTCATCACCTGGCTCCATTATGTCCATTGTGCATTCAGAAGGACTTGGGCAGTTCCAGGAGGACATTGCGACACCCCACACGTCCAGAATTGCTACAGAGTGGCTCCAGCAACACTCTTCTGAGTTTAAACACCTCCACTGGCCACCAAACTCCTCAGACATGAACGTTATTGGGCACATCGGGGATGCCTTGCAACGTGCTGTTCAGATCTCAACCCAGTCGTACTCTTACGGATTTATGGACAGCCCTGCAGGATTCATGGCGTCAGTTCACTTCAGCACTGCTTCATTAGTCGAGTCCATGCCACGTCGTGTTGTGGCACTTCTGCGTGCTCGCGTGGCCCTAGACCATATTAGGCAGGTGCACCAGTTCCATTGGCTCTTCGTTTTATTAAAACTTGTTTCGGAACGCTTTTCATGCGGATTGTGGCCTGTTTCACAAACTCGATTACATTCTCCATTGATGTCGATTGTGTTGTGTTTATCATTCCAGTCTCTATTTCACAAGTAGTTCTTAAATTCCTCTTTCATTTGTTCATTTACGAGGCTTGTATTTTGCTTAAGTATTTCCATAATCGTTTTGCAATTTGTTTGTATCTATAGAATTCTTACCCAATGCAGCGCTATTGATTTCTACAAATTTTGTTTCAGATTGCGTGAAGGCCAAGGGACTTAGGTATAGCTGTGGAATACGTGTGCCCTACACTTTTAAAATGCCCAGTTAATATACGATATAACTCGAGCCCAGTATATCGTGATTTTTACAACGAATTTCCCATGACTATCTTTCTCCACAGCACAAGTATTTAAAATGCTCATCACTGCAAAATCTAAGGCTTTGGATCTTTCCCAGCAGAAACCATCATATTGGAATTTTAAGCTCGTTTTTCTTTTTAGTATAAATGGGAACTGTGCCTTCAGCTTAAATATTCAGAGACGATCTGTAACTGCAAAAATGGTTCAAATGGCTCTGAGCACTATGGGGCTCAGCATCTGAGGTCATCAGTCCCTAGAACTTAGAACTACTTAAACCTAACTAACCTAAGGGCATCAAACACACCCATGCCCGAGGCAGGATTCGAACCTGCCACCGTAGCGGTCGCGCGGTTCCAGACTGTAGCGCCTAGAACCGCTCAGCCACCCCGGCCGGCTCTGTAACTGCACCGGTATTAATTTATTACTTCCTTACTAATGCTATAGCACTACTTTCCTTCGATGGTACTGTTGCTTTCGCGATACTTTTTCGGATTCACGCATTTACACGACATTGGTCGCTTGCAAACTTTACAAAGTGTGAAAGTTCTTGCTAACTAAAATTGTAACATTGCGGTAATTTATTATTGGTTCGAAATACACTGACAGAAAAAATTACAGCACCAAGAAGGAGTTGCGCGACATAAACGAAAGACTAGAAGTCTATTAAAATTTCGCGCCGGCCGCTGTGACCGTGCAGTTCTAGGCGCTTCAGTCCTGAACCGCGCTGCTGCTACGGTCGCAGGTTCGAATCCTGCCTCGGGCATGGATGTGTGTTATGTCCTTAGGTTAGTTAGGTTTAAGTAGTTCTAAGTTCTAGGGCACTGATGACCTCAGATGTTAAGTCCCATAGTGCTCAGAGCTAATCACCATTTGCGAATTCAGTGGTGTCTCCTGAGTTCTCATTGGACGGCAGGGTAGAGGTCTGTTGTGTTTTTTGATGAAAACTGCTTCTGCCTCGGTGTCAATCGTTGCTGTATGTTGATTAGAAGAGGTGTAGTTGAGAGCCTTCAACCAATGTGTCCGGTGCCAGACTCACTTGACCTAAACCTGGAGTTATGGTGTGTGTGTGTGGGGGGGGGTGGGGTGGGAAGGGGGGGGAGGGACGTTTTTGTATGACACCAAGAGCGCTCTTCTGGTTATTCCCCGCCCCCTAACTGCAAATCTGTACGTCTGCCTGGTGATTCTACGTGTTGTGCTGCCACTCATGAATAGTATTTCAGGGGGTATTTTCCAGCAGGATAACTAGCTCACGTACTGTTGTTGCAACCTCCATGCTCTACAGAACATCGACATGTCCCCTTCGCTTGCTCTATCAACTCATCTATTACGATTAGTTGCAACAGACCTGGAACTCCATCCCATAAACGGACATTCGGCACTTGTACAACACATCACACGCAATTTGCGTACTGGCATTAAGCATTATGGCGGTATCACCGGTTATTAATTTACAATTTCTTATCTCGCATTTACATTAACCTGTGATCTTGAAGTGTTAATCACTTGCATATATTACCTAGACAACTTTCATTATTCTACATTAATAGTTTTTTGGCCTAGCGACTTTTCTTCCGTCAGTGTATCTTATCATCTAAAGTATTGCAAGCTAAAAAGTGTCGTGGCAGATATTCTGCAGAAAATCGAAAAAATCTATTAGATGTTCATTGTTGTTGTTGTTGTGGTCTTCAGTCCTGAGAGTGGTTTGATGCAGCTCTCCATGCTAATCTATCCTGTGAAAGCTCCTTCATCTCCCAGTACCTACTGCAACCTACATCCTTCTAATTCTGCTTAGTGTATTCATCTCTTGGTCTCCCTCTACGGTTTTTACCCTCCACGCTGCCCTGCAATGCTAAATTTGTGTTCCGTTGATGCCTCAGGACATGTCCTACCAACCAATCCCTTCTTCTAGTCAAGTTGTGCCACAAACTTCTCTTCTCCCCAATCCTATTCAATACCTCCTCATTAGTTACGTGACCTACCCATCTAATCTTCAACATTCTTCTGTAGCACCACATTTCGAAAGCTTCTATTCTCTTCTCATCCAAACTATTTATTGTCTATGTTTCACTCCATACAAATACTTTCAGAAACGACTTCCTGACACTTAAATCTATACTCGATGTTAGCAAATTTCTCTTCTTTAGAAACGCTTTCCTTGCCATTGCCAGTCTACATTTACATCCTCTCTACTTCGACCATCATCAGTAATTTTGCTCCCCAAATAGCAAAACTCCTTTACTACTTTAAGTGTCTCATTTCCTAATCTAATTCCCTCAGCATCACCCAACTTAATTTGACTACATTCCATTATCCTCGTTTTGCTTTTGTTGATGTTCATCTTATATCCTCCTTTCAAGACACTGTCCATTCCGTTCAACTGCTCTTCCAAGTCCTTTGCTGTCTCTGACCGAATTACAATGTCATCGGCGAACCTCAAAGTTTTTATTTCTTCTCCATGTATTTTAATACCTACTCCGAATTTTTCTTTTGTTTCCTTCACTGCTTGCTCAATATATAGATTGAATAACATCGGGGAGAGGCTACAACCCTGTCTCACTCCCTTCCCAACCACTGCTTCCCTTTCATGTCCCTCGACTCTTGTAACTACCGTCTGGTTTCTGTACAGATTGTAAATAGCCTTTCGCTCCCTGTATTTTACCCCTGCCACCTTTAGAATTTGAAAGAGAGTATTCCAATCAACATTGTCAAAAGCTTTCTCTAAGTCTACAAATGCTAGAAACGTAGGTTCGCCTTTCCTTAATCTTTCTTCTGAGATAAGTCGTAAGCTCAGTATTGCCTCACGAGTTCCAACATTTCTACGGAATCCAAAGTGATCTTCCCGGAGGTCGGCTTCTACCAGTTTTTCCATTCGTCTGTAAATAAATCGTGTTAGTATTTTGCAGCCGTGACTTATTAAACTGATAGTTCGGTAATTTTCACATCTGTCAACATCTGCTTTCTTTGGGATTGGAATTATTATATTCTTCTTGAGGTCCGAGGTTATTTCGCTTGTCTCGTACATCTTGCTCAACAGATGGTATAGTTTTGTCAGGACTGGCTCTCCCAAGGCCATCAGTAGTTCTAATGGAATGTTGTCTACTCGCGGGGCCTTGTTTCGACTCGGGTCTTTCAGTGCTCTGTCAAACTCTTCACGCAGTATCGTATCCCCCATTTCATCTTCATCTACATCCTCTTCCATTTCCATCATATTGTCCTCAAGTACATCGCCCTTGTATAGACCCTCTATATACTCATTCCATCTTTCTGCTTTCCCCTCTTTGCTTAGAACTGGGTTTCCATCTGAGCTCTTGATATTCATGCAAGTGGCTCTCCTTTCTCCAAAGGTCTCTTTTATTTTCCTGTAGGCTGTTTCTATCTTACCCCTAGTGAGATAAGCCTCTACATCTTTACATTTGTCCTCTAGCCATGCCTGCTTAGCCATTTTGGACTTCCTGGCGATCTCATTTTTGAGACGTTTGTATTCCTTTTTGCCTGCTTCATTTACTGCATTTTTAAATTTTCTCCTTTCATCAATTAAATTCAATATTTCTTCTGTTACCCAAGGATTTCTATTAGCCCTCGTCTTTTTACCTACTTGATCGTCTGCTGCCTTCACTACTTCATCCCTCAGAGCTACCCATTCTTCTTCTACTGTATTTCTTTCCCCCATTCCTGTCAATTGTTCCCTTATGCTCTCCCTGAAACTCTCTAAAACCTCTGGTTCTTTCAGTTTATCCAAGTCCCATATCCTTAAATTCCCACCTTTTTGCAGTTTCTTCAGTTTCAATCTGCAGTTCATAACCAATAGATTGTGGTCAGAGTCCACATCTGCCCCTGGAAATGTCCTACAATTTAAAACCTGGTTCCTAAATCTCTGTCTTACCATTATATAATCTGTCTGATTCCTCTTAGTGTCTCCAGGATTCTTCCATGTATACAACCTTCTTTTATGATTCTTGAACCAGGTGTTAGCTACGATTAAGTTATGCTCTGTGCAAAATTCTAACAGACGGCTTCCTCTTTCATTTCTTAGCCCCAATCCATATTCACCTACTATGTTTCCTTCTCTCCCTTTTCCTACTGTCGAATTCCAGTCACCCATGACTATTAACTTTTCGTCTCCCTTCACTAACTGAATAATTTCTATTACCTCATCATACATTTCTTCTATTTTCGTCATCTGCAGAGCTAGTTGGCGTATAAACTTGTACTACTGCAGTAGGCATGGGCTTCCTGTCTATCGTGGCCACTATAATACGTTCACTATGCTGTCTGTAGTAGCTTACCCGCACTCTTATTTTTTTTTATTCATTATTAAACCTACTCCTGCATTACACTTATTTGATTTTGTATTTATAACACTGTATTCACCTGACCAGAAGTCTTGTACCTCCTGCCACCGAACTTCACTAATTCCCACTATATCTAACTTTAACCTATCCATTACCCTTTTTAAATTTTCTAACCTACCTGCCCGATTAAGGGATCTGACATTCCACGCTCCGATCCGTAGAATGCCAGTTTTCTTTCTCCTGATAACGACGTTCTCTTGAGTAGTCCCCGCCCGGAGTTTCGAATGGGAGACTATTTTAACTCCGGAATATTTTACCCAAGAGGACGCCATCATCATTTAACCATACAGTAAAGCTGCATGCCCTCGGGAAAAATTACGGCTGTAGTTTACCCTTGCTGTCAGCCGTTCGCAGTACCACAACAGCAAGGCCGTTTTGGTTAATGTTACAAGGCCAGATCACTCAATCATCCAGACTGTCGCCCCTGCGACTACTGAAAAGGCTGCTGCCCCTCTTCGGGATCCACACGTCTGTCTGGCCTCTCAACAGATACCCCTCCGTTGTGGTTGCACCTTCGGTACGGCTATCTGTATCGTTGAGGCACGCAAGCCTCCCCACCAACGGCAAGGTCCATGGTTCATGTGGGGAGGAAATGCACATTAATGCAGTTAATTTCGCCCGAGTTTGATCCTAATTTTTTTTTCTTTTTATATAGGAGAAGGAAGTCTTTAAAGTTTATTCTGGTTCTTGCTATGTACATGTCGACTGTTTTCTGTACTCACTTCCGAGGTCGATAATTTTAGATGTCTAAAGACATATGCATGATGTTTGAAGAGTACAAGTGATCTGCCGTGTCTGAAGCTGTATCTAGTATGGCAGCTTCTTTTTCTTAATTACTATGATCAAATATGAGAATGCAGGCTTTCTCGGCGAATCTCGATGATAAAATCTTCTCGCGTTGACAACCGAGGCAATGCGTTGTTCTTCAGCAACGTTTCAGCAAGTTTCTTACTTGTTATCTTCAGACGAAATGCCGGGTTCACGTCTAGTCCGGCTCTTTATAGCCGCTAGTCCACGGGCTACTGGCGTCTCGTCTGGGTGCGGCCTGTTTATTCCATCCGCCGCCACCGACCTGTCTATCAGTGCGCTCTCGTCTCACTGATAATGCTGTGTTTCCAAGAAAATGGTTCAAATGGCTCTGAGCACTATGGGACTTAACTTCTGAGGTCATCAGTCCCCAAGAACGGAGAACTAATTAAACCTAACTAACCTAAGGACATCACACACATCCATGCTCGAGGCAGGATTCGAACCTGCGACCGTAACGGTCACGCGGTTCCAAACTGAAGCGCTTAGAACCGCACGGCCACATCGGCTGGCTGTTGTGTTCCACGCGGTGCTGAGTTGGAAGCCACTATCCCGATTTACCAGGTTATCACTGACCCATATCCACAATGGCTCTTTAATAATAGTCCCAGAAACCATTCGCTCTACACAGTCTCTTGGCTTATTCAAATTGAAACGTGTGTTCTTCACTGAGGCTCTGCTCCTCTACGTGGAATACTTCGAGGATAGCGCCTTGTAAACGGCACGCCTTAAACCCAAGGTCTTTTATTAGTACGTGGACGATACTTTCGCGATCTGGCCACACGGCTAGAACACTCTAACGGAATTTCTCAACCATCTGAACAGCATAAGTTCACATCGGAATTGGAAGAAAATGCGTGCCTACCCTTCCTCGATATCCTAATAAAGAAGAAATCGGACGGCACACTGGGACACTCGGTCTACCGAAAGAAAACACACACAGACCTGTACCTCAACGTTAACAGCTGGCATCACCCAGCACAACGGAAATCCGTGCTCACTACTCTTGTCCGCAGAGCTCATGACATGTGCGACAAGGACAGTTTATCTATTGAGATTCAGTATCTGAAGAAAACCTTCCAGAAGTATGGATAGACCGGAACACAGATTAGACAATCTCTCAAGATGAGCAAGAAGAAGAAGAAGGAGGAGGATCTTCAAGAAGAAGAGAACAACAAAGGTCTGGCGTTCCACCCGTACGCAGGGCTGCCCACGGCCAAGATTGCCAGGATACTGGAGAAGAACAAAATAAAAAACATCTTCCATCCTCCAGCAAAAATCAAAAATATGCTGGGCTCAGTGGAGGACAACTTGGGTTTAAGAACACCAGGTGTCTATAGCATTTCCTGTGAATGTGTGAAACAGTATATTGGACAGACGCAACGTTGTATAACACAACGCATCTATGAACATGTTAGAAGCGTTCGCCTTAGTCAAAAATAAAAATCCGCGGTAGCGGAGCACAGACTCAGTGAAGAACACACGTTTCAGTTTGAAGAAACCAAGAGACTAAGAGGCAGTGGAGATACTGGTCAGTGATAACCTGGTCAAGCGGGATAGTGGCTTCCAACTCAGCATCCCGTGGAACACAACATTGTCAAGAATGAGACGAGAGTGTACTGACGGAGGCAGGTCGGTGGTGGCTCATGGAATAAACAGGCTGCACCGAGACGAGACGATCATGTCCATCTCGTCCACCCTCTCCTTGAACTTGACCCTTGTTTATTGTGAATGCAACAGAGATTTTGTTAAGCAGTTGAATTCGCTTTAAATGTATGGGAAAATGGTTGATATCATTGGTAAGCTGGATATGAAAGGTACCCCTCAAGATAATGGATTTATGAGGACAGTTTTTTGCATAATTGTAATCAGCGACCGGGTAGGATTACACCGTTTCAGATGATTCCGTTTCCGTTGTAGCATTCTGATCGTAAGCTAATCAGCTATAAAAACTACTTTCTTAATTTCTGTCAAAACCACGAGGAATGATTCAGAGCTGCGCGCTGTTGTGAATAATATTTCTGTGTAAAGTAATAATTGTAAGGAGGAGAACAGATTTGAGAGAAACCATTTTTCTGCCTGCTATCGTATTTAAAACTGACTGCTCTTTTTACACTACAGTGTTTTCTTTCTGCCGGCAACCTTTAACAGATAACCTGAAAATTGCTTTTTGAAACAAATGTATACACTGTAGCTGTATGAATATGTCAAAGCACCGTGTAAAAATTCGACATGATCAGTCAAGGACTCTGAGATTTTTGATAACAACGTTTGCACCCTGTGTCTGTCCATTTTCATCCATTTGTTTAATAGAGGACCGTGTAAATGTTTGAAGTAGGTGGGTCTTGAACTTTCCGAGGGTATTGTTCACAAAGATCGCATTCGTATGTTGTATCTATCCTTACAAATTGTATGTATTAAAAAACGTGCTATGTCTATTTACCTGTTAATTAGAATATCGTAAAAATTTGAATTCATCGATCAAGAAGTTCTCGACATCTTTGCTACCAACTTTCGCTCTTTATATGCTATATACGTATGTTTGTATACATAGTATGTTAAATAATATGTAGCAAATGCCCGTCCAGTTGTTTATTAGAGCAACTTGTAAATATCTGAAGTAACCATGTAAAAATTTGGGGTAAAATATACATTTATATATCACATATATTAAAATAATAATGTAGCCTATCTCTGCAAATGTTTAATGCAGTATGTGTAAAAGTCTGAAGTAAATTAATTATGAACTTTTGTGTTTGGTTAAAACGTTAAGCTGCAACTTGTCATTATACAATATCATTAGAAAGATATGGAGGCTATATCCGCCCGATAGCTTATTAGGTTGTTATATACAAATCTGAAATAAATCGGTCAGGAACTCATCGAGATTTTTGGTAACAAAGCTAAATAATGGTTCAAATGACTCTGAGCACTATGGGACTTAACTGCTGAGGTCATCAGTCGCTTGGAACTTAGAACTACTTAAACCTAACTAACCTAAGTACATCACACACATCCGTGCCCGAGGTAGGATTCGAACCTGCGACCGTAGCATTCGCGTGGTGCCGGACTGAAGCGCTTAGAACCGCTCGGCCACCGCGGCCGGCGCTAAATAATGACTTGTCTATATATGGTAATATGAATACAAGAAGAAGAGAGAGAAAGTCTATACAAATACATACACCAGAAAAATTCCGTTACAGTTCGATCTCACTGAACAAATATGAATACTAAAGTTATGTTTGAACTCCACATGGACACAGCGAAACGAAAGAGCGTTAGTCAGGCTTAATAACTAGACAAATGAGTCGCAGCCAGGCAGCCATATCGCCGCACATATCCGATTCATCGCTTGCGATTGCTGCAATCTGCGATTTGCCTACAAATTTGCAATCTACGGACAGGTCGCGCGATCTGGCAGCGATTTCCTTCAGTCGGTCTCTCGCATGTGCGGCCCTTTAGTAATTCACCCTGAATCCCATTCAGCTGGAAAAATATTATACACATTTTCTGCGAAGAAATAAAAGGCCCATTTTACGAACTCTGATGAGACCGTACCACAGTAATCCACCGCAGCGAGCACAAAAGACCTCATGCGTACGTAACCTGCAGGACCCGCGTCTGCCATCTGAATTGCAGGGGCTACCCGCAGGGGAGCTCATCAAACATTTTAATTAATTCCGTCCGAAAGAAGCGTATCAGTGGCGGGCGGGCGGCGCGCGGAATGGGCCGGCAGTGCGGTGCGGCCGCTAAGCCGGTGTAATTGGAGCGCGGGTGCCGGAAGTCGTAATCCGGCCGCCGCCGGCCGCGCGGCGCTGCGGTCGCGGCCGGCCACACGTCAGCGACACGTCACGCCGCGTCACGTCCGCCGGGCTGACGGACGGCGACTCACGGAGAGCGCTTGTCGGCCGCTTGACGTGCTCTGCGGCGGCCGTCAGCAGTACTTAGCGGGAGTTCCAGCGCGCCTGTTTGTCTACGATACATTCATCACCGGCCACTCACTGTACTTGACAGCATCACAGGCATATATAGGGACTCAATTCTGCGATGCGCCTTTAGGAAAACAGGAGTTAATCCATGAATGCATAATTTCGCTGCCATATGTGCTGATAACAATTTTTCGGCTTTCCAGCCGCATCCACTGGTTTAAAATCCACGAGCTTTCGGCCGAGTTCTCCTCGGCCATTGTCAAGTGGCGGTGGCCTAGGAGAGCTCAACCCAAATCTTAACAAAAAAAAAATGGTTCAAATGGCTCTGAGCACTATGCGACTCAACTGCTGTGGTCATAAGTCCCCTAGAACTTAGAACTACTTAAACCTAACTAACCTAAGGACATCACACACATCCATGCCCGAGGCACGATTCGAACCTGAGACCGTAGCGGTCGTGCGGTTCCAGACTGTAGCGCCTTTAACCGCTCGGCCACTCCGGCCGTCTAAATCTTATCAATTTTATCAATATTTCATCTCTTAATGTCGTTACTACTCCCTTCTGAAAGACTAATTGGGAGGTTGCCCAAACTATTTATGTATATTAGCACAACGAACACTCGGAATCTACACTACTGGCCATTGAAATTGCTACATCAAGAAGAAATGAAGCCTATAAATGGGTATTCATTGGACAAATATCTTATACTAAAATGACTTGTGATTACATTTTCACGCAGTTTGGGTGCATAGATCCTGAGAAATCAGTGCACAGAACAACCTCCTCTGGCCGTAATAACGGCCTTGGTACGCCTGGGCATTGAGTCAAACAGAGCTTGGATGGCGTGTAAAGGTACAGCTGCCCATGAAGCTTCATCACGATGCTACAGTTAATCAAGAGTAGTGACTGGCGTATTGTGACGAGCCAGTTCCTCAGCCACCATTGACCAGACGTTTTCAATTGGTGAGAGGTCTGGAGAATGTGCTGGCCAGGCAGCAGTCGAACATTTTCTGTATCCAGAAAGGCCCGTGCAGCACCTGCAACATGCGGTCGTGAATTATCCTGCTGAAATGCAGGGTCTCGCAGGGAACGAATGAAGGGTAGAGCCACAGGTCGTAACACATATGAAATGTAACGTCCACTGTTCAAAGTGCCGTCAATGCGAACAAGAGGTGACCTAGACGTGTAACCAATAGGACCCCATACCATCACGCCAGTATGGCGATGACGAATACACGCTTCCAATGTGTGTTCACCGCGATGTCGCCAAACATGGATGCGACCATCATGATGCTGTAAACAGAACCTGGATTCATCCGATAAAACGACGTTTTGCCATTCGTGCATCCAGGTTCGTCGTTGAGTACACCATCGCAGGCGCTCCTATCTGTGATGCAGCGTCAAGGGTAACCGCAGTCGTGGTCTCCGAGCTGATGGTCCATGCTGCTGCAAACGTCGTCTAACTGTTCGTGCAGATGGTTGTTGTCTTGCAAACGTCCCCATCTGTTGACTCAGGGATCGAGACGTGGCTGCACGACCCGTTACAGCCATGCGGATAAGATGCCTGTCGTCTTGACTGCTAGTGATTCGAGGCCGTTGGGATCCAGCAGGCGTTCCGTATTACCCCCCTGAACCCCTGAACCCACCGATTCCATATTCTGCTAACAGTCATTAGATCTCGACCAACGCGAGTAGCAATGTCGCGATACGATAAACCGCAATCACGATAGGCTACAATCCGACCTTTATGAAAGTCGGAAACGTGATGGTACGCATTTCCCCTCCTTACATGAGGCATCACAACAACGTTTCACCAGGCAACGCCGGTCAACTGCTGTTTGTGTATGAGAAGTCGGTTGGAAACTTTCTTCATCTCATCACGTTGTAGGTGTCGTCACCGGCGCCAAACTTGTGTGAATGCTCTGAAAAGCTAATCATTTGCATATCACAGCATCTTCCTCCTGTCGGTTAAATTTCGCGTCTGTAGGACGTCATCTTCGTGGTGTAGCAATTTTAATGGCCAGTAGTGTATATTCATACATAATGAAATTTTCATCCTACAGCGGACTGTGCGCTGATATGAAAATTCACGTCAAATTAAATCTGTGTGCCGTACCGAGAATCCATCTCGGAACCTTTGCTATTCGCTGGCAAGTGCTCTACGTACTGAGCTACCGAAACTCACACGTAATTTTAAATACATTCGATATTTTTTCTGACACTCTTTCCTCTCCTTGCTCCGCACACACACACACACACACACACACACACACACACACACACACGCGCAAAATAATAAAAGGAAAAAATTTATGTTGAGCACCACATCTAGCACTAAACTTAATAATTAATGAAACCCACCTAAGATGTATTATCACATATTTATTTTGCTACGACCTGTTTTCTTCTTAGAACGTGTTCACGTTGCCGAGTTGCGTTAAAGGCATTATATAAATAGTCTGATTGACGTATGTGATCGTAAGGACCAAATCCAGAAACAATGACCAGGCAATCTACAGAACGTTTGCGATTATTGTTTCTGGATTTGGTGTTTAACATCGCATACGATAACCAGAATTAGGTTGAAAATGGTTCAAATGGCTCTGAGCACTATGGGACTAAACATCTGATGTCTCAGTCCCTAGAACTTAGAACTACTTAAACCTAACTAACCTAAGGACATCACACACATCCATGTCCGAGGCAAGGATTCGAACCTGCGACCGTAGCAGTCGCGCGGCTCCGGACGAAGCGCCTAGAACCGCTCGGCCCCGCGGCCGGCAACTAGAATTTGGCAACATGAAGATTTTCTAAGAACGAAACCGGTCGTAGCACGACAAACGTGTAATTATACAGCTGAGGTGGTTTTCATTAATCATGAAAGGTACGTTTCTCGCTTACCTTTCCGCTGTTCATGCAGTAAAACTTCACCATCGGGTATGACGTTTTGATATATTTCTTCTTTACTACCAATTCTATTAGAAATACGTTTCGCAGTTGTCATCCCCTTACACCGCTCAATGCACCTGCAAATTATATCACTTAACGATAAGTACTTCAGAAGACATGAAGGTGACAATTATTGAACCTTACGAAAAAAACGTAAATTAGTTACAAACTTTATTCAATATGTAAACGTCACTACAATTATTAGGATTTACGTTATGAAATGTTCGATATGCCTGCAATCACCGGAGACCATGTGACGCAGATGAGTAGCGAAATTCTTCATGACCCGCTGAAATGTCGGAACGTCGTTACTGTAGATGACCTGATGGATGACTGTTTTCAGCTCAACAATGGTCACAAATAACCTAAATTGGAACGATTATATAAATAATATTGTAAATAGGGCAAAACAAACATTCACTGGCAGAACACTTATAAAGTGCAACAGCTCTGCTAAAGAGACTTCGTACACCACGCTTGTCCGCCCTATTCTGGAGTACTACTGTGCGGTATGAGATGCGCATCAGGTGGGACTGACGGATGACATCGAAAAAGTTCAAAGAAGGGCAGCTCGTTTTGTATTATCGCAAAATAGCGGAGATAGTGCCACAGACATGATACGTGAAGTGGAGTGGCAATCATCAAATCAAAGCCGGTTTTCGTTGCGAAGAGATTCTTCTCATGAAATTTCAATCACCGGTTTCCTCCTACGATTGCGATAATATTCTGTTGGCACCCACCTACATAGTGAGAAATGATCATCACGATAAATATAAGAAATCATGGTTGGCACAGAAAAACTTTAAGTGCTCATTTTTCCCGCGCGCCGTTCGGGAGTGGAACGGTAGAGAGACAGCTTGAAGGTGGTCCATTGAACCCTATGCCAAGCACTTTATTGTGAACGGCAGAATAATGTAGATGTAGAGGTTATTGCTGTACACCTTATCTTTCGTGTAGCCCCAGGAAAAAGAGTCGCACGTGTTCAGATCCGGAGGAAATGGCGGCCAATCGTGACCCATGCCAGTTGGCTTCAAGGTACCTCAGAGCAGAACGCGGTCCCCAAAGTCTCCCACAGGGCATCACTTCCTGCTTCATGGGGTCGATCTCCGTCTCACATGAACCACATCTTGTCGAAATCCGTGTCACTTTGGATAATGGGGATGAAACAATCCCCCAAAACCTTTATGCGCCGTTCTGCAGTCACCGTTCCAAAAAGTAATATCGCACCGATAATTCCGTGACAGGACATTGCACTGCTCACAGTCACCCACTGAGGGTGAAGAGACGTCTCAATCGCGAAATGCGGAGTGTCAGTCCCCCAAATGTGTCATATTTGTTCATTGATGAACCCATCCAAATGAAAGTGGGCATCGTCATATAAATGTCGTGTTCGTCAGTTCTGGAGACAATGGTGCAGGCGAAATACAACCGCTGTTCTATGGTCCTTGGGCTTAATGGCTCATCCGTTTGAATTTTGTGTGGGGAGAGATGCAGGTATTCAACAACAATTTGTCGCAGTGTCTGCCGGTTGACTCCCACCTGTTGTGCAGCTCGTCCGATCCTGGGGTTGGTTTGAAACACAGCGCGTGTCTTCTCGACGTTATCATGCGTTTTCACCCTTTTTGGACGACCGACATCACGAACACAACGCGTTCTCTCAAACTTGTGAATCAAATTCTTGATTGTCAGCACAGTTGGACCGGTTGTTTTCGTTTTGAATTCGGTCGGAAACTACCTTCTAGTTGCAGTTGGGCTGTTATAGTTCGCATAGTAAGCGCTATACGCTCAGGCACAATGTACTGTGATATTTTCACGCGCAAATGGCCGGCAGCAAGAAGGCTAATAATTCCCAACATGTCCCGGGGCCAACCGTGGAGTTTGAAAGTCCTGAAGCAAACCGTTCAGAAGTTATAACGATTTTATTTCGTATAGTTCAATAATTGTCACCCCGTATGACTTCATAAACATTCACATGCGTCAAAAGCTAACTTCTCTTAAAATTTTTCTTTACCTAGACTGAGTTCATCCAGTGTTTAATAGTGAGAGTACTTAGCGAATTACAGCAAACTTTAAAAATAATTTCATCATTCTATGGATCAATAATCTAAAACTAATAAATCCTACATCATTTGGTTTTTGCATTTTCAACCATAAACGTTTTGCACGCTTAACTTTAAATATTTAACACATTAACTCACTTGTAAATAAATCAGACGTTTTAATTTTTTTATACATTGCAGTTCAAGTCTTTCTGGGCGGTGGAGGGCTACGATGTAATCCTAGAACCTCCCACACCACTTTCTTTGCCCAATCCACAAGTTGGATTGTCATCTTACACACAAAAATAGCGGATTGCGTCAGTGACACAATTTTTGGTCTACATATGCAGACTACTGTAAAGTGCCTGGCAAGGGGTATTTCCCATTGTACTACTTATTAATGTTTCCGCCCGTTCCTTTCGAGTGTGGAGAGGCACGCAGGGGTTCGCTGTATATTTCTAATTCATCCCTTAAAAATATTTTCTGAAATTTTGTAAATACACTTTCGTGGAACAGTTGATGTCATCTTCAAGCGTCTCTCAGTTTAGGGTTGTCAGTAGCGAAATGATAGCTGAGGATCTGTTACATGACGAACAATTTGCTTTCATCAAAACTAGACATAATTGTCTGAATGGGAATTCCGCGATCGTTCATTAATAAAATATGGCGTTTCAGTCTTCGATCGCTATATTTTATTTTCAATTGCCGATTTCGGGCTAGCTGCCCATCTTCAGATCTGTTAGACAAAGTTCAAAATAGAGCGTACTTTCATGCAATGTGCAACAGAGCCCTCAGATTGCCACTAAACGAAGATGAGTTGCAGAAAGAACTAGGTATTATTAAGCAAGTAGCAGCAGCTAATGGATACAGTACACAAGATGTTACACGTATGTTTAACAAGATCAAAAACAAATCCGCGGGTATCAGTAGCGATTATAGGAAAATTAAAGTTAAGAAGAAGTTTGTCACCTGACATACAAAGGGCGTGTGTCGGAAAGAATTGCTAAATGCTTTCCAAAAAACATCGCAGTGGCATTTCAGCACGAAGGGCAAATGGCACATACACTAAGACATAAACCAGCAACGACAAAACAAATGAAATACAATAATTCCGGAGTATATAATATTAAATGTGCTGAATGTGACAGTTATTATATAGGACAAACAAGGCGGAATTTTGAAATTCGATACAGGGAACATTGCAGTCATAGCAATCGAACAGCATTTGGAACACATGTAAAAGAGAATAGACATGAAGTGAGTAATATAAATGAACAAATGGAGGTGCTACATAAAGCTCCAAAAAGTCTCTATCTCAACGTGCTCGAAGAGATTGAAATATACGCTCATCAAAGAAAAAAACCCCAGGCCTACTACTTAATGAGCAAAGTGATTTTATGCACAGGAATTATTATGAGATTTTTAAAGACCTGTTTTAGGCTTACTCTTGAAAGCAACAGCACGCCCCAGTAAGAACCAGCTACAGCGGAACGGCCCTCAGCGTACTGGCGGCGAGGTGAATTGGGCGCGGCGGAAGAGGACTCGGCGTGGCGTTGTATACGTTCTGACGTAGGGAAATCCATTCCACCACCAATCAATACAAAGAAGAGGAAACGCACATTTTCGAAACAATATCTACATTTTAATTATATTTTATGTTTTCTTTATAAAGAAATTTTAAATTAGTGTAAATTTTTCGTTTCATGGTCCACTCAAAAAAGATTGTTCATATATTATTTCCTTAAAAAAATTGTTTTATTAAAAAGAATATTCGCCATTAATATATACGGTGAAATAATAACAGATGCACAATTGCTATAGGTAGAGGGCACTTTTTACTGTTACCAATCAGGTTACTCTTAAACCCTGCGATATAAGGTTTTAACAGACTGAAATTTACTTTACTTATGACAGAGAACCGAGTGTTCTGTAGGGACAGGTTACTCTGTAACTACAATATATGGTATGTTGGCATTTAATGCGTTCCAAAATTTCTTTTTGTAAACTAAGATGCTTTTAGCACTAACTGTATCTCTTTTATTAATTGCATTTTTAACTTTGTCTAACAGATCTGAAGATGGGCAGCCAGCCCCAAACCCGTAATTGAAAATAAAGCTTTCAGGTAATTTATAGCACCAGACCGCAATTCTGAGGCTGTGCTTAAAAACGGAGGCAAGTCTTACGAGAAACCAAGCTACCCTCTTAGTACTTGTCGGCACAGAAGAAGCTTATATCAACGCAAAATAGGAGACTGTTTCAAATTCACGGAAAATAAGATACAAGCTATACAAAATGCTCTGGTTAAAGGAGGACTTCGAAGAAATTCTGAGACGGGCTGCTACTTCGTTACCGGTAATTCCGAACAAGACGTGTCACGGAGCTGCTTCGGGAACTCAAATGGGAATCCCTCGTTCTTTTAGACGAATCAGAGAACCGGCATTTGAAGCTGACTGCCAAACTATTCTGCTGTCACCAACGTACATTGTGCGGAAAGACCACGAAGATACGATACGAGAAATTAGTGCTCCGCCACGTGTCCCAGGGTGGCTTGCGTAGTATCTATGTAGATGTATATGTAGACGCAGAAACAACGAAGATTGAAGACCTAGAGTGAGGAGTAGCAGAAACGAGATCAGGAACAAAGTTAACATCGGCATTGGTAACCTCATTGTGTACGATGTAAAGGAATTCTGCTTCTACGAAAGCAAAAAACACTTGTCGGACCAATAAGGAAGAATTCTAGATCCACAACAATACAATGATAGATGACATTCTTTGATGAAACAAGTATACTAGTATTAGCATAAGCCTTAATTGCCGGCCGAAGTGGCCGCGCGGTTCTGGCGCTGCAGTCTGGAACCGCGAGACCGCTACGGTCGCAGGTTCGAATCCTGCCTCGGGCATGGATGTGTGTGATGTCCTTAGGTTAGTTAGGTTTAACTAGTTCTAAGTTCTAGGGGACTAATGACCTCAGCAGTTGAGTCCCATAGTGCTCAGAGCCATTTGAACCATTTTTTTAAGCCTTAATTTGAGGAATAATTTCTGAGGATGTACGTTTGGAGCTTAGGGCTGTGTGGAAATGACAAGCACAGAAAAGGAGAATAACGAAGCGTTTGGTATGTGGTGCTAAAAATGACTGGGTCAAGGAGGCTGCACCGAATGAAGATGACCAATACGTACGTCGGTAACATTGCGTGATCATCAGAAATTCTCTTTCCATTTCTGATGCAGTAATTAATGTAGTTTTAGCCTCTACTGCTGTCGTATTTTAAAAATGCATTATTCTGCGCGGACCCACCATCTCATTGCTCACTGAAATGTCGCGAGTCAGTTGTGTATTAGCATTTAAAGTAACGATTCCGCCTTCTTTGAATCTCTTTTTGGCTCTCCGCAGTAATTGTGTTCCACATCAATAGAAGTTCTGCACAATAATTGCAGTATTGATTAAGGAACGAGAATCCACTAGCTGCCAAACTTATAACTTTATTGGACGCCTCTCGAATAGAACCTATCAACAGATTGCAAACCAGAAATACATAGCAAATAACGGGAAATTTGACTATACAGAAACGATCGACAGCATGAAACTACAAGAATTGTCAAAATTAAACAGCTGAAATACACACCATGAACGTGTCGGTGATCAGATATGAAAAGATAATATGTAACAAAGTTGTCATGGCATTAGCGACAAAAGGAGAAATTTTTTTCTTTTTCTTAAGAAATGTAGTATACAAACTAAAACATTACCAATAGTTTACAAAGTGTGACTAATAATATGAAGACTTACATAAAAAATTCCATCTACTTGAAAGACATGCACGCAAACTGACAGATAAATAGAATAAATTTCCACAATATTTACATAAATTAAAACCTTCGCACAGAATTACATAACGAAACATGTTGCATTACGTAATTTTGTATGAAGGTATCAGTCCGCGCAGCTTTTATTTTTAAAAGAACCGCTTTCTAGACCCTAGCGGTTCTTTAAAATATCCAGTGAAATACTGGGCCTGTATTTCTCAGAAATCAACCCATTCTTTAAATATCTACCACCAAGCAGCTATTTCCCACTCTTATCACTTTTTTATGAGTATTTCTTTAGAGCTCGAGTCCCCAGCGTCCTTAACATCACAAATTATAGCGATTAATGTTGTATTTTCTTTTGCGTTCCTATGGCCTTTTTATTTTAACATTAAGTATTCCACCTTTTAATGTCTTTTGCTTGCACAATCTCTTTCACTTTTTGTTGTGAATGTTTGAGCCCTTTCCCTATGTAACGATTGCTCTCATAATTTCCGTTTTACTCTGCCTTTTTATTTTGTTTTCCCCCACATGTTTCATTTACGTAAATTTGTATGAAGCTTTGAATTGTTGTGAGTATTCTGGAATTTTTATTATATTTTTTTCCGTCAGATTACATGTATGCCTTTCATCTCGATGTACTTTTTTGGTATGACTGTCCATTTCATTACATACACTTTTTAAATTTTTTAAATGTTTAATTTTGTATACTGCATTTCTTTTTTGTCGCCACTTGAAGCTACGTTTGTACTCAATATCGCCCTCTGGTCGTTCAGATTGCCTTCCTAGAGAGTTGCTGTGTAGCTAGCCGATTAATCTGCCATGGCAATTTTGTTACATACTATCTCTATACATCTGATCACCGATGTGTATTTCAGCAGTTTAATTTTGACGATAGTTGTAGTTTCATAGTTTTTGTATAGTTACACTCTCTACTATTTGCTATGAATTTCTCGTCTGCAGACGATCTGAAGAGGATTTCTACCAGAAACGCGTCAAATAAAGTCATTAGTTGATCAGGTAGTGGTTTCTTACTCCGTTACCAATACAGCAATTGTGCAGTACCTCTATAGATTTGCAATATTGTCTCATTCTTCCTGCGCGACTTCATGTCAAATTACAAGACATTGCTCTGAGCGCTATGGGACTTAACATCTGAAGTCATAAGTCCCCTACAACTTAGAACTACTTAAACCTAACTAACTTAAGAACATCACGCACATCCGTTCCCGAGACAGGATTCGAACCTGCCACCGTAGCGGTGTCGTGGTTCCAGACTGAAGCGCCTAGAACCGCACGGCCTCCATCACACACATATTTTAAAGATACGATTCAGAGTTATCCTAATCCAGGAGCTTAGAGCATTTGACCTACACGTCAAAAGTGACAGAGCAATTTTTTTTTGTTCGTTATGGGCACAATGATTTTAAGCACTTGTTCCTCATTTCCAAGACAACAGCTGAGAGCCGTAGAGTGAGTTATTTCTTGTAGAAAAACTTTGTTCCACTTATTAGCTTTAGCCGTTTCGATAAAGCTTTACTCCTATAAAAATGTATTTGTTCACTCATTGTACAGTTCAGTGAACCTCATCCATAGCAGAAATAGCTAACGCTCGGTTGTGTGGTAGCGCTTGATGTGTAAGTAAGCCGGTCCGAAATCTGGTGGAAACTTTCATTGCGACTATATGGCCTACAAGGAGAAGGGGGATGTTGGTGCGTTCATCTGTATTAAATTCCAGGCGACAACTAATTTTTCTCAGTTACACAACAGTGTACCAAAAAGTACTGACTCACAATTTTTGTATGTGTAACTTCGTAAATCTTTTTAAGTGAAAGAAACATTGTTAGCATTCTACATCTTTATTCTTCAAGTCTGTGTATTTATTTCCCAAGATCGACACGCTGGCGTCGAATAAATTTCCCTCAACGAGAGATCAGTTTGTTGACACCGTCACTGTAGAATATTTGACTTCGTTGACAAAGCCAGAACCTCGCTTCTGGTTGTACCGCTTCATCACCACCAAAGAGAAGTTTTCACAGATGTTCTATAAATTTTGGAATCAAATGAAAAGCGTATAGAGGTAGGTCGGGACTGTATGGATCGTGATCGATGACAGTGAACCTAAGGCATCGGATTGTTCCAGATGCCGCATCGCGCAAGTTTGGCCTGACACTAATCATGCTGAAGTAGAGGGTGTTCCATGTGTGGACGAACTCTTTGAATTCGTTAACTCAATCATGGCACGCTGTTTCTCACGCACCTAGATAGCTACCTTACACCCGGCAATGTTACTTCCTACAATTCAGAGCCATCTAGCGTGAGAGGGCTGCAAATACTTATACATAAAAATCAGGATGTAGAATGTTAATAACTTCGTTTTATTTGAAAAATCTTTTAGAGTTCTCGCACGAAAAATTAAAACACTTTACTTTTGGGCATACACTCACACTTCTTACCCTACTTCAATTCTTGAACTAAATTTCGAGTCCGAAGTCTTCCTTATTTTCAATCAGAAGGGCAACTATACCTTCCTAAATTGAAATCAACACCTGATCCTCTTCCAAATCAATTCTCTTTTATTTGGAAACCAAAGTCATCCCCCAAAATATCATTTACGAATGAAATTAACGTCCACTGGTGGTCAGGAAAAACGCCCAAAGACATAACAGTGCTGACTGATTCAAATGAACACTATAAGAACGTGAGAGCGCTGTCGCAAAACAAACTGGACAAGAAACATTAACAGAAAGAGAGTACGACCTAAAACCTGCCGCAAAGGCAGAGAACAAAAAGGAGCCGAGAATAATGGTTTACATTGCCTCGAGGAAAGAAAAGTGTAATTTTTTTTATCTTCCATTGTTTTGTGACTTACAGCAAGAGTATGGTACAGCAAAAAAGAACGGCTGCTGTCTGGAAATGTATTTTTACTTTTGGACTCGTACAAAAACAGGAGAGAATAATGAAAAAGAAAAAAGTGATAAATTAAACCGTATACAGAAGTAAAAATGGAGGGTACGAGAGGAAGGCAGAGAAAAGGGCAGCATGAACGAAGAATAGTGCATGGAGGGAGTAATTGCAAAGCAGAAGTATCTAATTCAAGTTGCCAGCGTTGTCTCTTATGAGCTGACAAGAGCCAAACACAATGGAATTTCAAGCTCTGTTTCCGTGCTTCCAGAACTTAATAATGAGTTAATGCGGGTCCACCTTCTTGCAAGAACTAAATTCTTTGCTTTTGCTTAATCCACAACCACGTTTCACTACAGATGTGGCATTCAATAATAAACTTTTTATTTGAAATTTTAAAAATTTTTATTGGCAGAGGTCCAGCAACCGTGTGTTAACTTAGCTACAGAATGTATGTATAGCCACGTCGGTTGCACAAAATTATTGTCAAATTGACCATGGTGTCGACAGCACTAAGGCGGTCTTCGTCCGCAGCTCGTGTTCGTGCGGTAGTGTTCTCGCTTCCCGCGCCCGGGTTCCCGGGTTCGATTCCCGGCGGGGTCAGGAATTTTCTCTGCTTCGTCGTGACTGGGTGTTGTGTGATGTCCTTAGGTTAGTTAGGTTGAACTAGTTCCAAGTTCTAGGGGACTGATGACCTTAGATGTTAAGTCCCATAGTGCTCAGAGCCATTTGAACCAAGGCGGTCTTCATCCAAATAAAAATTACATGTGATTACATCTAATCACACCATGGGTGAAAAACATCCGGGCAAAAATGCTCTTGTCAAATCTAAATTGCCACAATTAATTTTTATTCTTACGACAGTTTCTACTTGACGACAGCAGTTTTGCTCAGGTGTTCTTCACCAATGGTGTGATTACATTTAATCCTAAGTAATTTTTATGCTGATGAAGACAGCCTTAGTGCTGTCGAAACCATGGTCAATTTGACAATACAGGGCTATTACAATTGATTGAAGCGATTTCATAAATTCACTGTAGCTCCATTCATTGACATATGGTCACGACACACTACAGATACGTAGAAAACTTACATAGTTTTGTTCGGCTGAAGCCGCACTTCAGGTTTCTGCCGCCAGAGCGCTCGAGAGCGCAGTGAGACAAAATGGCGACAGGAGCCGAGAAAGAGTATGTCGTGCTTGAAATGCACTCACATCAGTCACTCATAACAGTGCAACGACACTTCAGGACGAAGTTCAACAAAGGTCCACCAACTGCTAACTCCATTCGGCGATGGTATCCGCAGTTTAAAGCTTCTGGATGCCTCTGTAAGGGGAAATCAACGGGTCGGCCTGCAGTGAGCGAAGAAACGGTTGAACGCGTGCGGGCAAGTTTCACGCGTAGCCCCCGGAAGTCGACGAATGAAGCAAGCAGGGAGCTAAACGTACCACAGCCGACGGTTTGGAAAATCTTACGGAAAAGGCTAAAGCAGAAGCCTTACCGTTTACAATTGCTACAAGCCCTGACACCCGATGACAAAGTCAAACGCTTTGAATTTTCGGCGCGGTTGCAACAGCTCATGGAAGAGGATGCGTTCAGTGCGAAACGTGTTTTCAGTGATGAAGAAACATTTTTTCTTAATGGTGAGGTGAACAGACACATTGTGCGAATCTGGGCGGTAGAGAATCCTCACGCATTCGTGCAGCAAATTCGCAATTCACCAAAAGTTAACGTGTTTTGTGCAATCTCACGGTTTAAAGTTTACGGCCCCTTTTTCTTCCGCGAAAAAAACGTTACAGGACACGTGTATCTGGACATGCTGGAAAATTGGCTCATGCCACAACTGGAGACCGACAGCGCCGCCGACTTTATCTTTCAACAGGATGGTGCTCCACCGCACTTCCATCACGATGTTCGGCATTTCTTAAACAGGAGACTGGAAAACCGGTGGATCGGTCGTGGTGGAGATCACGATCAGTAATTCGTGCCACGGCCTCCACGCTCTCCCGACTTAATTCCATGCGATTTCTTTCTGTGGGGTTATGTGAAAGATTCAGTGTTGAAACCTCCTCTACCAAGAAACGTGCCAGAACTGCGAGCTCGCATCAACGATGCTTTCGAACTCATTGATGGGGACATGCTGCGACGAGTGTGGGAGGAACTTGATTATCGGCTTGATGTCTGCCGAACCACTAAAGGGGCACATATCGAACATTTGTGAATGCCTAAAAAAACTTTTTGAGTTTTTGTATGTGTGTGCAAAGCATTGTGAAAATATCTCAAATAATAAAGTTATTGTAGAGCTGTGAAATCGCTTCAATCATTTGTAATAACCCTGTACTTATGTGGAACCGAGGTGGCTATATACGCATCCTGTAATTAAATGTTTTATTTCATTGTTTCTGAAATATATACTTGTACATACAAACACACAAACAACTGCCTATTTTTGGGATTCCGTGGTGAAAGAAGCAATTGAAATAATTTTGCCGAAGATTTTAATGAATGAAAATAGCGTTTTGAGTTTGAACAAATAATGAAATCCGGCGGCACCTTTGAGGAGTTTGCAAGGATGTCGCTACATTGGAGCTCATAATGATACGTAGATATCTCAGGCTTAATCGACCGCGTCGCCCCAGGTTCAATTTATGCACACGTCTTTGCCTTCTGTCGACGTTACTGGCCCATGTGCATCTGAGGCTTTGTGCGCAGTGGCACGATCCGCAAGTTTAAATTAGGTTTTCCTGGGCACAGTAATTTTAGGCCGAGTAGACGTAATGCGCCCGGTGGAAGGCATCGATCCCTTGACAGTAACAAAATAGTGAAGTTGTTTTCCGACAGAGCACAACGCTCTGGAGCGAATAGTCTTCTTCCTCCTTCGTTATATGTTTAGCTATCAGCAAACCCAGGAGTTTCCTTTTCTACCACGCGATCATCCAATACTGTACAGCATTATTTCCCAACCTGTGATTCACAAACCCCCAGGGGGTTCGCTATATATTATTCCAATCTCTATTGTGTATCAAAATCGTTTCCGTTCTCATTAAAATGGATGACTAGTTGAAAAGTGAATGTTTGAAAGGGGAACAGGGTTTAACAACGTCGGAAGTTAGTGTTGTGTCAACAGGCCATTCACTTTCTAGTGATTTGTGTTAACCCAACAAAGGTGAACCGTGTGTTAAGAACAGAAAGAACGATAATAATTACATTCGGTTTGGATATTCATCTATAGATGACAAGGAGTGCCCAAGAACGTAGTGTGTTGTTTGTGGCGACATTCTTGCTAACAGTAGTCTGAACCTTTCTCAACTTAAAAGCCATGAAGAAACTAAATACACCTTCCACGTAAACACATCAACACATCTGCTAACGAGGGGAAAACGATTTTACTACATTTTTGCCAGCCGCTGTGGCAGAGCGGTTCTATGCGCTTCAGTCCGGAACCTCGCTGCTGCTACGGTCGCAAGTTCGAATCCTGCCTCGGGCATGGATGTGTCTGATGTCCTTAGGTTAGTTAAGTTTATTTAGTTCTGAGTTCTAGGGACTGATGACCTCAGATGTTCAGTCCCATAGTGCTCAGACCCATCTGAACCATCTACTACATTTTTATCCGCTGCAGACAATGGGAATGCTCTTGAAGCGTCTTATCGATTAGCTACAGAATTGCTGAAACTGCAGAGCTGAAGCTTTCACAAAAAAGCAATATGGAACCATTTTCCGACAGCAGGAACAACTGCCGGAGTAAAGATATGTCAATTTAAGACGAAAACGAAATTTAGGAACGATTTTGTGCAAGTCCTTATTTCGCGCTTCAGCTTGTCGAATCCAGCGATGTTGCCAATTTAACCATTTTGGTACTTTCCGTCCGTTATATTAATGGGGAGGCTGTAGAAGAGGAGCTATTTTTCTGTAGACGCTTAAAAGAGAGAGCTACGGGAGGTAATATATGTAAGTTAACCGAGAATAGATTGTAGTCACTGTGTAGGCATTTGTTCAGATGGTGTTAAATCTCTGACAAGACATTACGCTGGCTTTGTTGCCAAAGTGAAATCGGTAACGCCGATCGCTTCTTGAACGAATTTCTGCATTCATAGACAGGCTCTTGTTTCTAAACGCATACCAAATGGACTGAAATCTGTACGGGATGATGCAGTGAAAATAATTAATTTCATTAATGCTCGCCCTATAAAATTCCGGTACGCTTGCTGTGCTTTGTGAGGCAATAGGAAGCATTTATATGAGTTAATTGTCTCACATTCAAGTTAGGTGGCTATCTCTAGGTAGAACAATTTCCGGATTTTATGAGCTTAATGATGAAATCTGTTTTTTTCGTTTCACCAGCCATGCCTTCCACAAAGCAAAGTGCATGGTATGTGAAACCTGGCTTTAGAGATTAGCTTATTTGGCAGACATTTTCTCAATTATTAACAGTTTAAACTTATCGGTCCAGGAGTCAAATATAAACGCTTATCTTGTGCAAGACCATATCGAATCACTCATCAAAAAATTTAATTCTGGGAAACGTTTGTCAGTAGGAATCAAACTGAGTGCTTTGATACCCTTCATGACTTCCTAGCGGAAATTCATCTTTGTCTGGACGAAGACATGGAGAACATGGTCAAGAGCATTTGAAGGAACCTGGGAAACCTTTAAAGAATACAATTGGAGTCATCAGTTTTACACTGAAAAGCCAGAGAAACTAGTACACCGTAGGGCCACCGCGAGCACGCAGAAGTGTCGCAACACGACGTGCCATGGACTCGACTAATGTTTGAAGTATATGAATATGAAAAGGGTATCTTTTCTTTCGGACATGTCCCATCTTCATATAGGGAAGGCTTACCGGCCAATGATCTTCTTCAGTGTGGATGCACTCACATTGCCTGGACTTTTACGGGAATCGATAGATTGACTGCCGCGAGTAATGAGTATAGTGGGCAGGGGCACTACAAATGTACTGTGTTGACAGTAAGTTGGAAATCTTGGTCTCAGGATGACGTGCTAGAGATAAGGCCCTGTAGCCGCACTATCATCTGTGTCCTCGGTGGCTCAGACGGATAGAACGTCTGCCTTGTATGCAGGAGATCCCGGATTCGAGTCCCGGTCGGGGCACACATTTTCATCTGTCCCCGTTGATATTTATCAACGCCTGTCAGCAACTAAAGGTCTGGAGTTCATTGTAATTTCAATCTTTGAAGTAGTGCTGGAGGGAACTGACACCACGAATTCTGCAAGACAGTCCATAAATCCCTAAGAGTACGAGGGGTGGGGATCTCTTCTGAACAGCACGTTGCAAGGCATCTCAGACGTTCTTAATAATATTCATGTCTGGAGAGTTTGGTGGCCAGCGGAAATGTTTCAACTCCGACGACTGTTCCTGGAGCCACTCTGTAGCAATTCTGGACGTGTGAGGTCTCGCATAGTCCTGATGGAATTGCCCTAGTCCGTCGGAATGCACAATGGACATGAATGGATGCAGGTGGTGAAGACAGGATGCTTACGTACGTGTCATCTGTCAGAGTAGTATCTGGGCGTATCAGGGGTTCTGTATCATTCCCACTGCTCACGTCCCACGCCATTACAGAGCCTCCACCAGCTTGAGAAATCCCCTGCTGACATACAGGTCGATGGGTTCATGAGGTTGCCTACGTACCCGTACACGTCCATCCGCTCGAAAAAATTTGAAACGAGACTCGTCCTACCACGCAAATGTTTCTAGCCATCAACAGTCCAATGTCGGTGTTGACGAGCCCAGGCGGGGCGTAAAGTTTTATGTCGTGCAGTCATCAAGGGAATGCTAGTGGGCCTTCCGCTCTGAAAACCATATCGATGATGTTTCGTTGAATGGTTCGCAAGCTGACACTTGTTGATGGCCCAGCACTCAAATCTGCAGCAATTTGCACAAGGGTTGTACTTCTGTCGCGTTGAACGTTTCTCTTCAGTTGTCTTTGGTCCCGTACCTTCAGGGTCTTTTTCCGGCCCCAGCAATGTTAGAGATTTGATGTTTTATCGGATTATTTATATTCACTGTACACTCGTTAAATGGTCGTACGGGGAAATCCCCACTTCATAGCTACCTCGGAGATGCTGTGTCCCATCGCTCGTGCGCCGACAATAACATCGCGTTCAACCACACTTAGATCTTGAAAGCTCCATTGTAGCACCAGTAATCGATCTAACAACTGCGCCACACACTTGTCTTATATCGGCGTTGCCGACAGCAGCGCCATATTGTGCCTGTTTACATGTCTCTTTATTTGAATACGCATGATTATACCAGTTATTTTGGTGCTTTTAGTGTAAATTATAAATATATAGACCAAAAACTTCAGAATAGTGTTTCTCGACAAACGTTAATTACTAATATACGCGAAAACCTAATAAGAATGTTTCCTGATTAATCAGTATTAGCAAAACAAGACCCATGCATGATTATCATCACATACGTCGGCTGTAGTACAGACGAACAAGAAGGAAATACCATCTCGATTTAGTTTATCTTATTCTGAGAGAGAAACAGACAATACAGATCGCGACGAACGTCCACAACCGAACTGTGGAACTACTGAAATCACCAGGTCGTTGAGAGACACTTAGAAGCAACAATGCTGTCAAGAAATATGGCAATATGATTCAATACACCAAAGAAATCCAGTTCTTGATGTTGCAACACTGTCCTCAAGGCACTTCCGTTAACAACACACCAGCTGGCGCACCTGAATCACCGCCCTTTAATCTGTGCAATATATTGTGGCTTCTTTTGCTTCTGAAACTACGTCTGCTGGCATTGGCTACCACAGGCCCGCTACTGCCTGACACTAGCTTGTAATCGATAACTATTAAACATTTTTCTCTGATTGTGGTTGTCAAAAAGTTTATTTCTCATTTACTGTGATTGCAGTTTCGAGTATTGCTTCTCATCATCAGACTGAACTCTCACAAACAAATATCGACAGGAGCACAAAGTGAGTGCATACAGAACGTACACAAGTAATTAAAAAAAGATATAAAAATTATTTGATAGCCGTAAGCGGAAAGAACCTTTTTTAATAATTTCATGAAGGCTGTGGACTGATCCAACATCTCATTAATTAAAACAATTTACCAAAGTCATTGCTTCTGTTTGGATAGTATATATATACAAAAACCAAATACCTCCGGCGGAGTTAAAGATCTAACTTCCTTTCTCTTATTTCGTAAAATGCTAGAAAACAATTAGTTCTCAATGTAGTATAAAGTATTTCACCTCTAAAATGACTCTTTTCTTGTCACGTCTATTACTGTTTGTTGATTTTCCAGCATACAAGCTGAATTTCTTCTTGAAAACTAATCTTCTCACGGGGCATGAATGTGTTTCCTTATTTGAGAAAACTCAGCTTTCACTTTCAGGTCCGACAACTACACAGCAAAGGGGCTATATTGCGGAATACGGTATCGACTGTGTGATTCTGCTGCCATCCGACCGGGCCTGCTTCAGGCAGCTAACTTCGTTCGCTAACGGGAGGTGATCGCTGTATCTGCTAAGGGCAGGAATGCCGGTCTGATGCAAATGTATCCTGCCAACTGCAGAGAGTTATCTTTGAGGCGCACACTGTTAAAGCCCACCATTCTCGTGAATGTTGCGCAACCAGCCGCTCTCGCAACTCCAGCCAAGCAAACTGTTTTAATAACGGCACTGGAACTGGAAATGCTATAACCACCAATTACTCTTCCCTGGAGGCGTTGGAGTGCATGTCCCTCTGAAATGCACGCAAATAACAACGAATCCCTCGCCTGGCCCTTTCATTCATGTCTGCATTTAACAAAATTTCCTTTTTTAAAAAGTGGAACAGGGTGGGTGAAATAAAATAGGCCCAGAAAATATTTCATACACCTTAAGATAGGCAACCCAGCTGCCCCTTGTTAAGATAAAAGAAGTGGGGTTGCCTTTCTTAAGGTGCATGAAATATTTTGCGGATCTGTTTTATTTTCTCACCCTGTACATTCACCACCACCAGCACGGCTATTATTAACATTTATGTTTTATTATTTGGATATACATATAGGAGCAGGCGTCCTAAAGAAAAGTAGTGAAGGAACAGAATACCGGTTCTTTTTACGAAGTTAGCTGTTTCCTCTGTTCCAGAGCTAAACTGCAATCATCGAAAAATCTTTATGGAACAGTTAGTTTCTACAGTTTCAGAAAATAGTATATATTTGTGTATATTGATTCGCTCATACGTGGTTCAGCATTATTCTTCCTACATGTGGAGCCTTTTATTTATTTCATTAAAATAACTATGTATTGCTTTGGAAGTATCAATAAACAAGGGTAAAAAAAAAACAGGGCTTGTTCGAAGTGACATATACCCTACTAAATTCCACTGACACGCAACACACAGGCCAACAATTGCAAACCCAATGGGCCTGTTTGAATTAGAGACACTGCGAAATCCAATGTGTCACAGATACGGAAAAATCCCAGGTTTTATGTGGGTTGACCTGTGTGGCATCAGACTCAAGCTCTTCTATCTGTAATGTAATTAAATCTACAAAGGATAATACAATAGGATTTTTTAACAATATTTACAATGGTACATCGAAACCTGCGAAACCATCTATAGGTGCTCTCGTTTCTACAGCATCTACAATCATCGTTTTACGAGGTTAGTACCAGTTTTAATTTTCTCCTCGAAACATTGAAGCTGCAATCTTGAAACATGGTGAAGATCTTAGAACGAGAAAGAAGTCACAGCGTATGTGATCGTGTTCGTGTGGACGATCAGCTGTGGGGTTTTCGGGTAGCAAAATCGATCCCTCAGACTAATTATAGTGACGTTTCGTCCTGACAGGCAACGGCCTTGCTGCAGTGGATACATCGGTTCCCGTGAGATCACCGAAGTTAAGCGCTTTTGGGAGTGGCCGGCACTTGGATGGGCGACGCTCCTGGCCGCCATATGCTGTTGCCTTTTTCGGGGTGCACTCCACCTCGTGATGCCAATTGAGGAGCTACTCGACCGAATAGTAGCGGCTCCGGTCAAAGAAAAAGAACACCACCATAACGAACGGGAGAGCGGTGTGCTGACCACGCGCCCCTCCTGTCCGCATTCTCACCTAAGGATGACACGGCTGTCGGATGGTCCCGGTGGCCACTTGTGGCCTGAAGACGGAGTGCTGCTTTTTCGTCTTGAAAACCTCAAAAAACTTTGTCAATATAATTCTGTAGTATGCCGATGTGACGAATTGCTCCTTACACGTGTGATATGTTTGCACCATACCATGGAAAACCAAAAATACAGGGTCTTTCAAAAAACATCATCTGATCTGACACGTCTATACTTCTGCAACATATAAATATAGAAAATAATTTTTTTGAGGAACGGGAAACTCAAAAAGGTTTTCTTTTTAATACGTTTTCGTAGGCGTTCAATATGCCCCCTTGAGTTGCAAGGCATATGTCAATGCGGTGTTCAAATTGTTCCAACACTGCAGCGAGCATTTCTTGAGTTACGGGTTCCACAGCTGCTATTATGTGATGTCTCAGTTCATTCATTGCTGTTGGTAATGGAGGCATCTAAACAGAGTCTTTCACGTACAGTGAGGTCTGGTGTCCTTGGAGACTAGTAATGTAAGTCTGAATCATTTGGTCCAGTGCCACCGATCCATTGTTCAGTAATCCTTTGATTCAAAAATTCCCGCACTTTCATGTTGTCAGTGTGACAGTGTCCCCTCCTATTCGTAAATAAAGCGAATGAGTCTCAGCTGTTGGAAAAGAATGTTCTCAATGTGCTTCGTATAACACTGTTCTCCGCAAGAAAAAGGGACCACACACCTTTTCTCTCGTGAAACTGCATAAAACACATTACATTTTCGAAAATTACTCTGACGTTGTACAAATTCATGTGATTGTTTCGTACCTCATATTGTCACATGATGACTGCTCACCTTTCCATTTAAATGAAATGTTGACTCGTCACTAAACACTAAGTGTTGAAGAAAACTGTCAGCCTTCATCTTGCTATGATCGAAATTACAAAACTCTAGTCGTTGTTGTTTGTCACTTTGTCACGAAGAGCTTGCAGTAGCTGAATTGACGCAACACAGGCCAGATAGACACTGGGGGCATATTAAGCTGTCCAACAGCACGGATTTCTGCAGACTCCTTGTAAAACTGTGGCGGGTGTGTCAGACACTCGGGGACGGCCCTGCGATTTGCCTTTACACAAACAGTCTTGCGGAATTGTTCATGCCATCGTCTAATACTCTGTGCTGTAGGAGGATCCACACCATCTCTAGTAATAATCTCGCGCTGAGCAGTTATTACTGACCCGCTCTGCACAAAACGTTTTTGATAGACCCTGTATACTCAACATCAACTTGCTCGATGGCATTTGGATGGTCGCGTTTTCAGCAGTTGTGAATAGGAATGTTTACACTGCTTGCTTTGTTCTTTGTCTCTTGGTCGCAGTAACTGTCCTGGTGTGGAAGGTAAGTCATGTACCTCTTGGTTAGTATTGACGTTCTTCTCAATACAGAGCCATTACTCCCCCGTCACTCGATGCACAGGCAGTCTTAAGCACGCAACACATCGCTGATTTATCTGAATAGGGTAATTAAAAGATTACATGTACGTTATCCCCTACTTAAAAGGTAACTAACTTATACAGGGTGGTCAAAAGTATTCTTAAAAGCTTGTAAAGGTGTCTCAGGGTAAGTTGTGTTGAGAAATACTTTCTAAGAAAAAAATTCTATACGTTGTGCCGTTTCCAAACTAACTACCATTGATTTTAGTCAATCAGGCCATCGCCCGTGCAAATTCAAGCAGCCCGCCAAAGATGGTGTAACTGTACCGTGTTCTTCGTTTGATTTCCTAAAACAGAATGAGACAGCGATAAAAAAAAAATAAAACCGAATAAGAGAGCGATACAAAAACCAAAAAGCGACACAAAAAGTGGGCGTGGAACGCTAGTAAGGATCGAATCCGAGCCAAACCTGGAGCAGTCTCTTGTCCTATCATCTTCGCCATGAGAACAGCTGACAACGATTTTATCTGTTGGGCCGCTTGAGTTTGCGCACGCAACAGCCTGCTTGGCAAACTTTAATGCTAGTTAACTCGGAAACGGCGCAACGTATCTACTGTTTTTCTACTAGCAAAGTTACAAACGTAAGTGTAATTTTCACGTAAAGATAAATTCCACGTATTACATGTATCAAATGCTCAATCAGTATTTTATCTACATAATACCAGGTGTATGTATCTAGGTTGGATACCTTAAAATATATCATAGAATATATCACAACTACCAACAATAGGACGAATAAACAGCTGCTGAGTATCATGTAGTGTCCTGACTCCGCAACACTCTCAGTAATATACCAATACACGCAGACACAGTAAACATACATAAGCACAAACCATTTCATATGAAAGTAGCTCGAGGTTCTACCGAGAAAAACTCACCTGAAGTAGGTAGAAGTAGGTAATTATCAACCAACATGCTCCAAATACGGTATATCACTACCCTCTACACATGCAAATTATTTTCACCACACTCGTTGTGTTACATTTTCTTCTTTTTTTATTTTTCATTGATATCTGCATTATATAAATTATAATCGCATCAACTAGACAGAAACTAATTACATAGAACCATTTTAACAATTGTTAAGCATTTAGTTCGCCTGGAGAAATCTTTATAAATTATGTTCTTTATATTATTTTTTAAAAAGCATTAACAACTGTATACAAATAAGATTGTAACAATGAGAAGTCTTTGCTGTTAGATTTAAAAGCATCCGACCCACCTTACATTTCAAGGCGGTGGGTTACTCTGTGCTGTTAATGAAATAAATAAATAAATAAATTTTCTTAAGAATTATTTCTCAGCACACCCTACCCTGCAACATCCATACCAGCTTTCAGACTGCATAGACTCTATAAGAGTAGTTACATAGCCAGACAACCTATGTACTATCTAAAGACGGCATAATTGGAGGTTTTTGTTTCTTTTTTTATGATTCACAAAGTGCACCTATACACTAAAACAGGTTTGATGAAAAAACAGATTCTTTTGTTTATTGTCACTTGTTCGCTTCTACAAACTACTGATTAAGGTGAATGTTGAAATTTCACTCTGCCTTAAAAGCGGTCGCGGAAGTAGTCCTGATAACTTTTCGCGCTTGGAAGAAAAGCTTTTACTTTTCCAGTTCTAACTTATATTTCAACTAGAAAACTCACCCGAGCCACAAATAGCTACAGGTTTCTTAGCCCGGTTACTACAGTTTAGCTTCTAGTAAATAAATGTTTAGGCTGTTTGCTTTGAGGTAGTCCTTCCTTCTTGTGCTATTCTTACGCCCACTGTCAATTGCATCAACGTCTTTGATTATATTCTCTTCGTGCAGCCAATTCCGTCTCTATTATCGTATGACCAGAACATACATGGGTTCGCTAGAAATCGCCAAATAGAAGCGCATGCAAGTACTATCAAGACAAAAACTAAATGAGAAAAGAAAGGCACAACAGAGGAGAGAAACGAAGCAATCTAAACTCACGATTAAGCTTAACTGAAATTGGAATACGTGCAAGTTTTTCGTATTCAAATTTCAGGTGCACAGCGATTATCTTCTTTCTCGTTTCATACTTAAGCTAATCGTGAAGCTCCCGACTGGAATTTTAATATTGATATCCACGTAAACTACCAGGCTGCGTACCCGCTGAGGCAGGCGTTTTCCCTTTAAACGAAAAATGGAAGATTGGGGTTTAATGTTACGTCAACTCAGAAGATCATTACAGATCGAAGGAAGGTTGAGAAAGCATTATCAGCTTTGCCATTTTCGAAGGAACCATGTCGACATTTTCCATTAGTTGTTTGTGGAAACCACGGGAAACCTACACTATCTGGTTAAAAGTATCTGAACGTCTATCAGCATCATTTCCTGTTTTGGTTTAGGTATCCTTGTCTGCTCCATTTTCAAGCAGACTACAGCTGATATTGCCAACGCTGACTATGGCGCCCAACATTTCTTTTCGCTGCAGGTATTTATTTGCGTATTAATTCAGGTATTCGTTCGTCTGACATCCTTTCAATGGTTCAAGCCATTTCTTTCTGTACTCTTCTGCTTTCTCAAGTTTGCTTTCTACGCTCAGTTCAAAAAAATGGTTCAAATGGCTCTGAGCACTATGGGACTCAACTGCTGTGGTCACAAGTCCCCTAGAACTTAGAACTACTTACACCTAACTAACCTAAGGACAGCACACAACATCCAGCCCTCACGAGGCAGAGAAAATCCCTGACCCCGCCGGGAATCGAACCCGGGAATCCGGGCGTGGGAAGCGAGAATGCTACCGCACGACCACGAGATGCGGGCACGCTCAGTTCATTTCTGATTTCACTGTTCTTTATGTCGTCTATGGAAACAGCTAGTTGTGTTGGTAATGTTACCCCTGCTGCTTCAGTCGTCCTTCGTTGCCTCGCGATTAAAGTCTCTGACCCATCCGTTACAACTGGTACAACCATCACAACATAATATTTCAGTAATATTTTCAAAATTTTTTCGAGAAGAGTGAGATTTACTGCACCTCCGAACTGTTCATACTTCTGCCACTTGTATTTTTGATAATTGATTGTAAGGTCTGACTCCTCACAACCCAGGTATTTAAAATTATTAATTTGAGCTAGCGGTTTATCTTCAATTATTAATTTTGCTCCGAATGCATGTTATCACCGAATACCAGTAGTTTAGATTATCTTTAGATACTGTAATATTAGAATCATTTGCTACTTTATGCAAGGACCAAATAGGCCTCTGCAATTTATCTTCATAATCCGCTACGATTATCTGTTCATTTGCTAACAGAAGTACATTTATTATTTTGTCATTAAGCCTTAAGTGATGCAATACGTTATTCTGCCGGATGTTTGTGACGTGATCTATGTACTTATTTAATAACGTAGGTGAAAAAGGACACCCCTGTCTCACTCCTTGACAAATTCTTCCCACAAACTGACTTCCTTTTTGTACTCTGACTTTGTTGTGTGTTTACACACTTCGAATTACATTTACTAGATGCTGAGGGATACCATTCTCCTCTAAAATTCCCCTCAATTTACCTCTGCTAACTTTACTCAGACCTTTCTCGTAGTCCTTAAGGCTAATAAGGGGATAATCATATTCTCTGCGTTTTCCAGTAATTTGACAGACTTTAAATATACAAAGTAAAATCTTCCCAACATAAACCCATTTTTTCTTCTGTAAAAATCGCTTCTAGGAGAATAATCTTGATTTGTTACTAATTTCTCATATATATTGTATCCACTGTACCAAAGGTATCTGTTACACATACTGCAGTCCCCCATTTTAAATTATGGATAACAATTTCTCTTTGGCTCATATCGCTGCAGCGTTTAGTGTCAGTACCTTTCACCTTTTCAGTAATAAACTTTACAGTAACTGTCTCTGTTACGCGAAATCAGAATATAAATCTGTTTATAGGAGCTGCATGTAAATAATGTTTCCCAACAATGAATTTAGATAAATAAACAAACAACACTTGGATCACCTCATTTATACCGACTATCGGTTTCAACCTGCGCTGCAGATGACCTTCAGGTCTATTTATAACAGAAAAAGTGGCAACAACAATAAAAAATTACAAAAGTTTGATATTACAAACATTAACATCAGAGATTAAACAATTAATAACAAAATATTATGTGATACATAAATAAGATATTATGAGATCCACAAATACCTGGTGACGCGAAATATAGTTCATCAACTGACTTAAAATACAACGGTTGTGGGTGGGGTAAGAAAAATACTTGTATAGTCACGTGACGTGTACATATGTGATAGGGTAGTACTTCGAAACAGATTCCTCCTTCATAAAACTGAAATAGAAACTGTTGGCTACTAACACAAATTCCCCTGTTCAGGACATGGAAATCGTAAAGACATTAAAGAAAGTAGGTTCATTTTCCAATATCAAGTGTTTCGTGGTGGAAGGCCTTCTTCCGTTTCAAGGTACAAGATGGTGCACGACTAACAACATATGGATTAATCGTACACACGCTCCATAGCAATTTTTAAAAATAAACAGATCTTTACTCACCATAAAACTCTGTAACTTAAGAATTAACAACATCCTCCGAGTATCTTTAATATATTATACAGTTCCTACATACTTATAACCCGTAATACACTCCTGGAAATTGAAATAAGAACACCGTGAATTCATTGTCCCAGGAAGGGGAAACTTTATTGACACATTCCTGGGGTCAGATACATCACATGATCACACTGACAGAACCACAGGCACATAGACACAGGCAACAGAGCATGCACAATGTCGGCACTAGTACAGTGTATATCCACCTTTCGCAACAATGCAGGCTGCTATTCTCCCATGGAGACGATCGTAGAGATGCTGGATGTAGTCCTGTGGAACGGCTTGCCATGCCATTTCCACCTGGCGCCTCAGTTGGACCAGCGTTCGTGCTGGACGTGCAGACCGCGTGAGACGACGCTTCATCCAGTCCCAAACATGCTCAATGGGGGACAGATCCGGAGATCTTGCTGGTCAGGGTAGTTGACTTACACCTTCTAGAGCACGTTGGGTGGCACGGGATACATGCGGACGTGCATTGTCCTGTTGGAACAGCAAGTTCCCTTGCCGGTCTAGGAATGGTAGAACGATGGGTTCGATGACGGTTTGGATGTACCGTGCACTATTCAGTGTCCCCTCGACGATCACCAGTGGTGTACGGCCAGTGTAGGAGATCGCTCCCCACACCATGATGCCGGGTGTTGGCCCTGTGTGCCTCGGTCGTATGCAGTCCTGATTGTGGCGCTCACCTGCACGGCGCCAAACACGCATACGACCATCATTGGCACCAAGGCAGAAGCGACTCTCATCGCTGAAGACGACACGTCTCCATTCGTCCCTCCATTCACGCCTGTCGCGACACCACTGGAGGCGGGCTGCACGATGTTGGGGCGTGAGCGGAAGACGGCCTAACGGTGTGCGGGACCGTAGCCCAGCTTCATGGAGACGGTTGCGAATGGTCCTTGCCGATACCCCAGGAGCAACAGTGTCCCTAATTTGCTGGGAAGTGGCGGTGCGGTCCCCTACGGCACTGCGTAGGATCCTACGGTCTTGGCGTGCATCCGTGCGTCGCTGCGGTCCGGTCCCAGGTCGACGGGCACGTGCACCTTCCGCCGACCACTGGCGACAACATCGATGTACTGTGGAGACCCCACGCCCCACGTGTTGAGCAATTCGGCGGTACGTCCATCCGGCCTCCCGCATGCCCACTATACGCCCTCTCTCAAAGTCTGTCAACTGCACATACGGTTCACGTCCACGCTGTCGCGGCATGCTACCAGTGTTAAAGACTGCAATGGAGCTCCGTATGCCACGGCAAACTGGCTGACACTGACGGCGGCGGTGCACAAATGCTGCGCAGCTAGCGCCATTCGACGGCCAACACCGCGGTTCCTGGTGTGTCCGCTGTGCCGTGCGTGTGATCATTGCTTGTACAGCCCTCTCGCAGTGTCCGGAGCAAGTATGGTGGGTCTGACACACCGGTGTCAATGTGTTCTTTTTTCCATTTCCAGTAGTGTATTTGCGAAAACTGTGCAAAATACAACCACATCTGTCACAAGAATAAAAACGGTAGAAAATGTCCGAAACTGCTTGTGGCCGTTTGTAGCCCGCATTCCTTCATGTCATTATAAAATCTGTCACTTGAGTGAAAATACTGACCAGGAAACTTCACGTGTTCCTTGGTATACTATCTCCCAAGTACAACACCCTCTCATGTATCTTAATCGCTTGTAATGCAAGTTGAAAATAAGAATCATTTCGCTCACTGGTTTCAGTGGCTTCCATCAGAAGTAAACATGCTTCGGTAATGTTCTTGGTTTTGAGCATTTTCTGTGCTCCGAGCGCCTGCAGATTTTCTTCCACCTGCCACCTGATTTCGCTCCGCCACCAATAAAAGCCCACGGACCGCTAGCGAGGCCAAAATCGATCGACCATAATTCACTTTGGCTGCAGTCTCGCCTCGAAACGAGGCTCTGAATTAGCCGTCTGACGAGGATTTTTAACGTCGTTCTGCAAAATACGGGACCCTCCTTATATTGGCTTACTTACGCACTGCGTAGTTTCAGCGGAACCAATTCTTTGGAGTAGAAGCCCCCTGCGTAGTTTCGCCTGAACCAATTCTCTGGAGTAAAAGTCCTCTTTATTTGATATTCTCTGTTTTTGTCATACGTGAACAGAATGATTTTTAACTGACTTTTACTTTTTTAGGCTCTCAGCGTAATTTGCATTTTTATGGTTTCTTACTTACATGTAAATTACAGTATTGTTTTTAAAAATTAGTATTATACTTTTCTTTTACACGCAGGTGATGCCACACTTCTGGCCGAAAGAGAAAATGTCTCAGAAAATAACAAAATAAATAACCATGAATATTATGAGAAAAGTCACCTAGAAGATGAAAAATCGCTATTGAAGACAAATACTAAAACAAGTTAAATGATTTAACTATCTAATAACTGACGTTACGTATCACTATAATATACACTGAAGCGCCAAAGAATCTGGTATAGGGATGCGTATTCAAGTACAGAGATACGTAAAAATGCAGAATATGGCCCTGCGC
The DNA here is from genome assembly GCF_021461385.2 of Schistocerca piceifrons. Classification (NCBI taxonomy): domain Eukaryota; kingdom Metazoa; phylum Arthropoda; class Insecta; order Orthoptera; family Acrididae; genus Schistocerca; species Schistocerca piceifrons. Next base: position 1,157,222,764 of record NC_060138.1, on the reverse strand, counting down.
TCGGTAACGCCGGTATAAGACAACAAAAGTCTGGAGCAGTTGTTAGATCAGTTACTGCTGCAACAATGGCAGGTAACAAGATTCAAGTGAGTTTCAACGTGGTGTTGTAGTAGGCGCACAAGTCATGGGACACAGCATCTCCGAGGTAACGATGAAGTGGGGATTTTCCCGTACGACCATTTCAGGAATCCGGTGGAGCATCAAATCTCCGACATCCCTGCGGCCGGAAAAAGATCTAATAATAACGTGAGCAACGACGACTGAAGAGAATTGTTAAACGTGACAGACGTGAAACGCTTCCGTAAATTGCTGCAGATGTCAATCTGGGGCCATCAACAAGTGTCAGCATGCGAACCATTCAACGAAACATCATCGAGATGGGCTTTCGAGGCCTAAGGCCCGCTCGGTACCGTTAATGACTGCACGACACAAAGTTTTACGCCACGCCTGGGCCCGTCAACACCAACATTGGAATGTTCATGACTGGAAACTGTTGCCTGATCGAACGAGTCTCATTTCAAACTGCATCGAGCGGATGGACATGTACGGATATGGAAGCAGCCTCATGAACCCATGGACTCTGCATGTCAGCAGGGGACTGTTCAAGCTGGTGGAGACTCTGTAATGGTGTGGGGCATGTGCGTTTAAGTGGTATGGGACCCCTAATACTTCTAGATACGACTCTGGCAGGTGACACGTACGTAAGCATCCATTCATGTCCATTGTGCATTCCGACGGTCTTGGACAATTCCAGCAGAGCAATGCGACAGCTCAAAGTCCAGAATTGCTACAGAGCGGCTCCAGGAACAGTCATCTGAGTTGAAACACTTCCGCTGGCCACCAAAGTCCCCAGACTTGAACATTATTGAGCACGACTGGGGTGCCTTGCAAGGTGCTGTTCAGAAGGGATCCCCACCCCCTCGTACTGTTACAGATTTATGGACAGCCATGCTGAATTCATGGTGTCAGTTCCTTCCAGCACTACTTCAAACATTAGTAGCCGGCCGGAGTGGCCGTGCGGTTCTAGGCACTACAGTCTGGAACCGAGCGGCCGCTACGGTCGCAGGTTCGAATCCTGCCTCGGGCATAGATGTGTGTGATGTCCTTAGGTTAGTTAGGTTTAATTGGTTCAAGTACTAGGCGACTGATGACCTCAGAAGTTAAGTCGCATAGTGCTCAGAGCCATTTCAAACATTAGTCGAGTCCATGGCACGTCGTGTTGCGTCACTTCTGCGTGCTCGCGGGAGTCCTACACGATATTGTACCAGTTTCTTTGGCTCTATAGTTTACATACAGAGAATAAACTAATGAAGTTCTCACGTAAATGTGGTATAATATATAGGTGCCTGAGACAGAAAATATGTTAACAAACACGGTTGAAAGTTTAAAAGACCATGACTGGTCCTGCTTTATTGTATGGGTGTAAATCATGGGTCAAATACAAACAACAACAGAGTAGCATTCGGGCAGCAGAGTAGTAAAATGATATAGGAAATTAGAATTAGTAATCATGACATTAGGATTCAAAATGTGTAAAATGGGGAACAGAATCCACGAAAACCGAACAAAATGGAATGAAAACGCTAACTGTGTGAGTGACCAATGTCAACCTCTCAAAGTGATAAGATAATAACCTAGCGGGGAAAGACTACAATGAAGACCAAGGAAAAGATGGGTATCACAGCAGGCGAGTGCCTAACACTTGGAGTGTAGAAGAAGAAGAAGAAGAAGAAGGAAAAAAGCGCATCATTTTCATGACGGGGAATTGCTGTAATATGGAAAGTGGATTATAACATCTGATTAACTGTTGAAGAATTACGTATTCAAGATTGAGTACAGTGTTTATGAGATGAAAATGATTTACATATACTGTTGTTACTGCATTACATAGGCTACACAGTATAAGTCTTTATTCACGTTGCCGCGCGCGGTAGCAGCGAGGTCTTGGGCCCCTTGTCAGTCCGCGAGGCTCTCCCCGTCCGAGGTTCGAGTCCTCCCTCGGGCAAGGGTGTGAGTGTTGTCCTTAGAGTAAGTCAGTTTAAGTTACATTAAGTAGTGTGTAGCTTACACACCGATTACTTCAGCAGTTTGCTCCCAGAAGTTCTTACCACAAATTTTCAAAATTTTATTCGTGTTAACTGCGTGTAATCAAAACTTGGATGACATGTTCTGCTATATTTCTCCGTTATACTTCACTTAATTGCTTCCCTATAATTGAACGTCTTCCCATTTGAGTCTAGCTCTCTTATAAAACGATGCCTTCAGTTATGATGGCAGTGATCTAAAATTTATGTTTGTGTCATCATTGCTGAGTTTTCCACCGTTTTATCATCGATAAAGATAGCTTGTATTTTGAGCAACGTAAACCCTACATTTGATCGAATAATTTCGTTTCCCATTGTGACTTAGACAGTGCCGATTACCAACTGACTAGATTCCTTGATAAAATCTGATTCTGTATCAGCCCGTGTAGCTACTGAATGTCTTTTATAAATAATGCAGTTTTTCCATTATTGGTTACAACACCAAGTTTCTTTTTTTAAGCTTTAAGAAATTTGTGGGGGTGTGTACAGTAAGACCTTCGGTACACACACCACCAGATTATTTGACATGTCGCTCTAACGAAGTAGGCGAGTGTCAGCAATATGTCTCGTGGTCTTATAGTGGCGTGTTTATCTTCTGCCGTTAGGTCAGAAGATAGAAATGCCACTTGCACACTTAGAGTAGCAGATTCACAGTGAACTTGATTAATTTTCACACACATTTGTTAAAATAATAGGAAACATAGACATTATGTAACTTGATTCTGGATGCTGTTTACAATAGCAATCTGAAGTTCCTTTGGTCTTGGTACGTTAATCTTATTCTCACATATCTCTGATACTTGAGAAAGTCTCTATACATTTCTCTTCATGGCTATGTACAGGAATATGATAATCTTACTAGGCGCAGACTGAAACTTGACTATAGACTAATGCAGACTGACTAATCGGAGGTATCACCGTGCGAGTGTGATCCATGAGGAGAAAAGGTTCTACGTTAACAGAAATCTCATTGGCTGCGTTACATATTAATACGCGGATCGGCGGAAGCAGAATTTGGTCCGTCTCTAAGACAGCGCCATCTCGTAGTGCGGAGATGGACGAGCACAGCGCCAGCGCTGTTGTGCTTAGCGGGACGCGCTCTAGCGGGAAAGTTGTGTACGCGCTGACTACGCAGAACTATGTACACAACAAAATTCCTGTTCATTCGTTTTCTCAATAGCAACTATATTCAGACTTCTGTCATCTACAGCTTCTAATCAAAGAGGACAGACTGCTAAAACTGTGGAACATTAAAGCTGTTGACGCAGGATGATAAACGTTCCATTTCTGATTCAGAAATGTTTTCAAAAATATATATGGATGATGATGTTTGACTTATGTTATAAGGCAAAACAACGGCACACCACACCTCCTAATGCAGTTAGACAGGATGTAATTGCCGGCAGCGGTGGCCGAGTGGTTCTAGGCGCTTCAGTCCGGAGTCGTGTGACTGCTACGGTTGCAGGTTCGAATCCTGCCTCGTGTATCGATGTGTGTGATGTCCTTAGCTTAGTTAGGTTTAAGTAGTTCCAAGTTCTAAGGGCCTGATGACCTCAGATGTTAAGTCACATAGTCCTGAGAGCCATTTGAACCATTTGAACAGGACGTAATTAAAATCTATAAGCCTGCATTAGGTTCTATAACCTACAGCTTGCTGCTGAGCAGCAAATAATTTCTTATCGTGCCATGGTATGTCATAATGAATTCTTGGACAAACAGTTTTTGTTGTAGGATTTAGTAAGTCAGAGCTTTGGTCCTTATAGATATGAGTGCTTATACTAAAATTCGTAGCAATGACGAAGTACTGTGTGCGCAACATACATCATTGTGCAACGAGAATATTTTCAAGAGCAACAGCTACATATTGTCATGTTATGTATGAGGACTATTCGTTTATTAAGGTCCGTGCTGTTGCTTAATGGAAGCCAGAGTAAAAATACGACGAAGCTCTGCACAGATTTGTTTATTAGTGTCTCTGGTATGCTCGTCGATCGTCTCAAGTCGCTCTTTTCTTTTATAAGCGGACAGTCAGTAAGCAAAAATGCCTATAAATCTGTGTCTCCGGCCAAGTACGAGTGCCTGCTGAGAGGATTCGCTTGATTTTATGCAACCCGCGTAACGTAACTGCACGCATTTCGTTCTACATAACATACACTGCAGCAAGAATGAAGACTTCCCTGCAGCGTTTCCGATGGGAAGTGTTTGACCACTCACCATAGAGCGCAGACTTGGCTCCCTCGTGGTTTTGTGTCTGCCCACTTTAACTGCTGGCAATTAGGACTGGGTTTTGGCATAGGCAACAAGCCAGCGTAGATAATGCGTTAAATGAATTCCCAATTGCGAATAAGGACAACAATCAGTTGTAAGGAATTAGCAGAAACCACAAGCGGCTGTCTTCTATGAATAGGGTACTGGAAAGTCGGTACAACGCTATGACAGATGTCTAAATCTGAGTGGCGACTATGTAGGAAAGTAGCTGGAAGCTGTAGCTGTTGCAAGTAAAACATTTTTTATTTTCACTGTGGTTTGCATTTCGTGATCGATCGGACCTTACTTTCCGAATAGCTCTGATACAATATTCAGCGGCTAACCCAGAATCCAGTATCAGCTACAGGTTGCCTGTCTCAGGGCTTCCTGGGGAAACAAAAATCATATTCTTTAAGCATAATTTCAAACCTTTATTAAGCTTTTCTCCACTACATAAAGTGAAATATTTAACGCATTGTCTCATTTATAGAATAGCGAGACGTTTGAAGCCGTTTTTTCTAGATGGGAGTTCGATACTTTAAAGAATCTGCGGTTTATTGACGTGAAAGTTTGCACCTGGAACACGATCCGGCGTTCCTTCTACTCAAACAAAACGAAATGAAACGTCTGCAATATTTTAATTTTAACTTTTGAGATACAAATACGAGGGTCGTTCAGAAAATAAAGAACGTTTCTTTCCAAAGAAATTTTTATTTTACAGAATTGAATGAAACTGCATTTTACATACAGTTTGATACTCAAACTACATTTCTACGTCATAGTTCAAATTTAGGCACCTGTAGTTATGTTTTAACAGCTTTTGTATGCCTTCAGTATGCTCGGTTGCCGCCAAATTGTTGAACCACTGATTAACGGCTTCTGTCACTTTAGAACAGTCAGGCGAAAAATAGTTTCAAGAACGTTCGGGCTGGATCTGTGGGACGCAATAAATAAAACACTTTTAACTTGTGACAAACAGTGTATTTACAACAACTGATGAGTTTTTAATTTGTTAGGGTACAACTAAATGCTAGATTCACTTTATTTTAACTTTCTGAATTATGTAATAATTGTAAAAAGACTGATATAATACTTCTTTATAGTAATAAATGTAAGTAAACAGTAAATACAAGTAAATTCGATTGAAATACGAATATAAAGAAGAATAATTTGTAGAACTAAGAAAAGAAATTGTGAATATGAAAAGTATTTATGTTATATAGTCCTCTAAAATCATAATTTCTTAAAACAGTCGCTACAAACCATTTCTGCATGCACCATGCATAGCTGCACCTTGCAAACTTTGTAAAGGTATTTAGTTTTGCTGTCCTTGGATTTGTAGCACATTCCCCTTTTCCCTGGTTGTGGTTCTTCAACTATTCTTCTTTCTTTGGTGCCAGAGAGGATAGAGGTAAGTCTGCGAATTTCACGCTGGAGTCTTGCCTAGGTTGCACACATTGCCAGTGACAGACTTTCCTACGGTTCTGAGGTATTCTCTTCTAACTGAAACGTTTTTGTTTGCTTCGAATGTAAGGTAGCCATTGAGAGTCATTGAGAGCTGCAATGTTCAACAACTGAAGAAAGAGAAGAGAGCGACCGTCTTGTCCCGCTAGCAAAAGTAAATTTAGCACACATAGCGTCAACGACGTCTACGCCAGCTTTTGTTTCATTGTAGTACCTTATTATACTTGTTTTTCTTTCTTTTTGCCACCGTCACTGTCAGTTTCATCATCATAACGCATTGACGAAATAAGCAGTGCTGATTTGTTTCATTTTGGTATATATGAACGTATTATGATGTCTTCCTGAAATCCAACCCTGCTTGAGTTCTATTTTATAGATATTTTGGGTAGAAATTCAACTGGAATTTCGGGCTTATTTTTTTAGTGTACTAACAGCAGTTAGTATTCTTTCCTTGTAGTATTTTTCTGACGATTCAGTAAGAAATAAACCATTGCGTATTGTCAGATTTCTTCCAGATCGTTTTACTGGGTCTACAAGACATTGAACATAGTCGTCTGCCTTGTTATTGACTCTGTAATGTCCTTGTAGTTGTGTACCTGCGTAGACTTGCAAATGTTTTACGTACTACCTTTGTAGAACAAGCCAGAATGAAAACCTTATTCCTGCATTTGCCAGGTTTATTTGGAATATACATCCTGAACCTGCAACTGCCTCTATACAGAACGAGCCTTTCGTCCAAAGTAACGTTTTCTGACGGAACAAAATATGCATTGAGTTGGAGGTAGATATATTTGGAATATACATCCTGAACCTGCAACTGCCTCTATACAGAACGAGCCTTTCGTCCAAAGTAACATTTTCTGACGGAACAAAATATGCATTGAGTTGGAGGTAGATATATCAAGAATGGATATTGTGGCAGCAAGATTATCTTGTTCTTTTCTATCTTCCCCCATATAGATGTTTTCAAACCTGATACAAAGAGTAAGAAATCTGAACTTTTACAATAACACGCTTTCTCGAAAGATTTCAATTCCGGTTCCTTCTGTATTCCAAAAGTCTTCAATATTCATTTTACCCCTATTCAATATACCAGCTAAGTAAACAAAAATATGCCTTCAGTTCATCAAAACTTGTAGGCCTAGCCATATTTGGGTCACTTATATATTTGTTTCGAACTGAATCAATATAGATATTGGTTGATTCAATGGACTTCTAAACACTAACTGCAATGACTCTAACGATAATATACATCTACCGCAGATCGAATGCCTACAGGTAAATGCATGGTAACTATGTTTTTACGTCTTGTTCGAACGCTTTTGTGGGGAATCAAGTTTTTCATCATTTAGTTGCCCCGTTTCCTCCTTTATAAACGCGCATAGGTGACGTACTGAGTCAGTTACAGGAATCGTACTTGAATCAACAACAGTAGGTGCTTCGGTGCTGGCAAAAGGCTGAACATCTTCCTCTTCATCACCACCTATACTACTATTACAGTCATGATCACTGTTAATTTTGAAATCTGGGTCCACGTCATAATCGTCCACTTCATTCTCATTATGATATACAATTCTGTAAATTTCGAAATATTTTCTCTTCCCACCTTATATTGGAAACTATTGATAATGATAATTCGGTTTTAGGACTTCACAAACAGTTAGCAAAGTAATTTAATAACAACCTACTTCAGAATGAAAATGATATCGAACTTGCAGAAAGTAGTAAACTTTCGGGCTGGGACTCACAAACACGCACTTTTTGGAAGACTGTCAAACAATGACTAAACAAATCAAGCCTCATTCACGACATGAACGCTTTCTCTCGAATGTTAGAGGAAGCTAGCAGAGCGCTCGAGTCATACCAGCAACTATAAGCATACAAATTCTCTGAAACAAAAACCAGTGGGTCTCACACACCAAGCCCGACACTACTAGGATTAAGTTCATTAACACATCCGCAGCGTTGTCCACTCAAAAAATCTTTCTGTTTGGACAATTAGTGATTGTCACTTGGGGGGCTAAGATCTGACTGTATGGCGGATGTTCAAACATGCCCCACTAAAACCGCTGAAATAACTCTTGTGTCATTATCGTGAAGAAGGGTAACTCCACTGGTCAGCATTCCGCGCCGCTTGTTTTTAATAGCGAGGCGAAGCTCTGTGAAGCGTCTGATAGTAAGCCATTATATATTTATGGCCTCGCCTCTAGGCACGTAATACCACGACGTACTTATGATCGCAAGACACAGTTGCCATAATCTTTCTAGGTGCTCAATTTTTTTTTCCTTTTTATCACTTTCTTAGCGCCTCCGAATGATGCAAATCCATTGAAGGGCACTATGTTTCTGGTGTGAAATATGATTTCCAAGTCTCATCACCAGTGATTCAAAAACTCATCACCATCCTTTTCACAGCGACTAAGAAACATCATTGCAGCTGCCATTTATTTTGTTTTGTTTTTTTCCGCTAAACTTCAAGGAACTCACGTGGCACATAACTTTGTTTGTAGCCCACACCTGCGTTACCTCGTACAACATCGTCCTTAAATGTCTGGCGAGAACGAGAAATGTCCATCATTTGTGAAACGCCTATCTTCTTAGAATTTTTTTTCAATCCTTCCTTTGAGTCCGTTAGTCACCACTGAGAGCCGGCGCGAGCGATCTTCGTCATGAATGTTATTCTGTCTGCTGTTAAACATGGTAAACCACTTCCGAACTCACGCTACGTGCGTCACATTAACTCCTGCTCAGTTATCTGTCTATAAATGTAGACTGGTCGGATTTCTTGCGCGTTTAAAAAGCTGATTACACTGCGCTCCTCACTCTTGGCGGGATAGTCATTTGTGTCACACATTTTAAAGTCGCACAGCTAAGCGGTTAGCAACTATAGTCGATCGTAGCTGCCGCCATACTGAAGCGCGCGAGCACTGAGGTCACTGGTCACGTGGCAAAACAAAACAATCTTTACATTCCGAATGACTCTTGTGTTGTATACAACGTAAGCTGTGAAGCAAGGTACCAGAAATACAAGTCTGTACCAGTACAAGTACTGCACATTTAAATCCAGTTGGTAGTGCACCAACATATTTGCTTTTTTGTTTTAGATACCACAGAATTTCCTTCGCAGCAACACATAATGTACGTATTGTCATATCTGATATGTTTAAGTCCACAAAATATTATCTACTAATGCAGGAATAATGACCGCAGAATAACTTAGTGGCACTTGCAAAACCGTGGACCGTTAGAGCCAATAATAAATTATGCTTACAGAAGTCATTTATCCTTTTGCTTTAAAATCCTTCTTGCATTAACCTTGTTTTTATGTTTATCCAAAAACTTTGAGTTCGATCACTGTGAAAAAAGTTGTGAGAGATTTAAACGCCTTACGGCACAAAAAGGATAAACAAATTGGGGTAAGAAAGTTAATGACTAACGAAAATAAAATATCTTGCGTGAGAGTTATCTCGTGGAACAGCGGTGCACATTCTGGTGCGTATTTTAGGAAGAAGAGAGTGCAGGTGTTCCCTGTACCTTTTAGCGTTAGTTCCGTTATCCATTAGCTCTTGTCTTAAACCTTCCACTGAGGAGAAAATTCTTGCGTTACCTGCAAAAGCCTCTGCCCTCTTCATCTCCCCGTAAGATGAGCTCGTTAGCGTAACAAAAGTCACAAAAGCGTCGCTTAGTCCTCCCTTGTTAAGTGAAGTGCGAAGGGTTTATGCACTGTAGCCCGGTGTATAGAAGCAGAGCTCTTTTTAGCCATAGTAGACCATCACACTTTCAATTTACTTTCATATCACTGTAATTTGAAACGTCACAATTTAAGAAAAATGAAATGACAGACAAACGATAACAAACGCTGACCGAAACGGTGTATGGAACAGTATTAACTCAACGAAAAGAAGAATGTATTCACTACAATCAGCAATGAGTGATGCTCTATTGTAGGGAAATATAGTGATCATAAATCAGCCTCCCTAATGAAAGCTCACTTGGGACTCTGGATGAAGGGTTTAACCCCCTACAATGTCTGTCACTGTAGCCTATCGTTATTCTCCCCATCGGACAGTTACTAACAAGTCTATAATAGTATCCACATATGAAATCTTAGTTATAGGTCAGAACTATCATCGTGCGGAATCAACTTGTGCACTGATCATTAGCGATGAATTATAGGGTTCCGGAGTCCACCCCGATAGCTGAATGGTCAGCGTGACGGATTGCCGTCCTACCGGACCAGGCTCGATTCCCGGCTGGCTCGGGGATTTTCTCCCCTCAGGGACTGAGTGCTCTGTTGTCTTCATCATGTCATCCCCATCCGTCGCGCAGATCGCCCAATGTGGCGTCGAATGTAATAAGACCTGCACCAAGGCGGCCGGACCTATCCCGTAAGGGGTCTCCCACCCAATGACGCCAAATGCTCATTTCCATAGGATTACGGAGACACTGAAAATAATTTCAATTTGTATTAATCTCTAAATAGACGCCGTGAGGAGTGTAACTAATTGCAGATGATGAGATGTTTTCATTTCCTCAGGCAGCAAAACCCTCGCACCTTGATTTTGCAATAATTTCACACCAACCCGTCAGGTGTTAAAGTCCAGCTTAATACTCCTCATTGGACAGTTACTCTTACGGTTTTGATTGCATTTAAAAATGAAAGCAGTTGAATATCCCGACTCGTTAATATTTCGTTATTACTATGGTTCGAAATACGCTTTTTGGGAGCGCGCTCTAGCCAACAAATATACTGTATTTACATTAAATTAGGATTTGTACAAGGTCTTACACAAACTCTGTCTTAACTGTCTTCTGTGATGTATGACTCAAAAGCAAATTAAGGAAAGAGAGTTTTAATTTTACAGTAACTACTACCCACAATAAAATTAATGTATGAATGAAATGACATCGTTAGAATAGTAGGGATTTTCATCGAAAAATGGACCACGCACAACCACAAATTAACTTTCTGGATAGCATTTCGTTTATAGACATAGATTACGCATTTCGGCAGACTGTGATCGTCGGATCAAACCACAATTCGAAAATCAGTGCAGTTTAGCGTATTGCGTCATATATATTGTAATACCTAAACATATGAAGTAGAAGGGGATACATAGTACAATTAAGTACTATTTCACCCGTCACACTGTATTTATTATGTAAGTAGGCTGCTTACGTTTTTATGTTGGTAACGCCACGTAGCGCTCTATATGGAAATCCCTGACTGTTCATAAACCTCTTATGTTATTCGATTTTCAAACAGCTGAGCAGAACTGAACGTACCCAGACATTTCTCTCTTTACTTATTCCGATCAACACTAAACTGACACACAATATTTTTAGCGCAACGCAATCTGACTTTCAATAATCCCTACACAAGAATGGCCGCGACTAACAATAACCTATACCTTTCAAGAATCACTTACTTCACAAAAATCTTCGTTACTCGAACTACTGCAATACAGCGAGCGGCACATGCATTTAATTTTGTTTTCTTCATTATGGTCGCTAACCCGATAAAGACATTCTCTCTTCCATTACCAACCAAACATAATAAACAATAGCACACAATAGACACCTCATTTGCGCAGTTAAAGTACACAACGAAAAGAGAGTTCTCTAAGTTACTCTGAAAAAATAGTAATCGGAATGCAACACATAGGATATAGGTATCAAGCTGAAAGAGCTGCAGTATAAACTGAACAAGCGCCAAGTCACTCATGCAGTATGAACACGAGTATAAGTTGCAGGAAATCAAATATTCCTATTCCATTCTTTATATCACATAAAACGTCTCACCAATGATTACTTTCGTAGGCAGAGAATGAAAAGGTTACAAATTATCAGCGCTACATAGTGGAAGAACATTGCCGTGGGGTATCATATTACTAAAGTTTTGACTAGCTTATTTGTTGGTAGGGACGACTGAGCATGTGGTCTTGGACGAAAGCTCATCGAAGAATACGGGGAGTCTCAGGAATGTCCAACATTCAGGGAGACAACAGGAACCATCAATCGAAGCAATGAATAAACATGGGGACTAAAATGCATACTATAAGAGTTAATAGCACCTCTTCGATATTGTAAGACACATCTCTTCTACTGAGAGCACTTTGCTTTCCATATTTTTGGAGGACGTAATACCTACCAAAAGAAGAATAAATTGTCTACCAAAGATGGGTACTAAAATGCATATCTTAAAGAGTTATCCGCATTTGTTCTGTAGAAGAGATGTTTTTCACAGTTGGAGATGAAAGAATGCTCGTAGCACTGAAGGTATACACTTTAGAACCCGTGTTTACTGAACGTCTTTGCTTTGAACGATTGGTCCTGCCATATCCATTAATATTGAGCATTCTCCCTGGGACACCTTTATGAAAGTATTTTCAGGTGGGCCCTTGCCCTTCATTTTCTATACTAATTACCTGGGACACAGTATTAAAAGTAACTAAAGACGTTAAGCAGACACAATTTTCTATTATGAAGTACAGTCTGAAAAAAGCTGTAGAAATAATGTCAGAACTTCATAAAACATCAAAGTTGTAACATGATTGGAAAAATACTACACTTGATGAAATAAGTCAGTTACAAATCGAATCAGTAGACTCATACAAACATCTGAGTTAACATTTTGTAAGGATATGAAACGGAAAGATGGCATAGACTCGGTTGTAGCCATGGCAGGGGGCAGATCTCGATTCATTTGGTATAAGCTGGGAAAATCCAGTCGACACACGAGATTGCTAAGGAAATACACGTGATAACCCACCCTAGAAAACTGTTCAAGTGTATGGGAACCATACCAAATAGGATTAACAGGGGACGTTGAACGTGTCAGAGAGAAGGAAGCAAGAATGGCTGCAGGTTTATGTGTCATATGGAAGATCATATCTGAGACGCAGAGAAACCTGAAGTGGGTGCTAACTACTATGTTGAAACCAACTTACGAATTTTTCATAACCAGTATTAAGTGAAGAAACAAAGAATATACTACAGCCTCCTATGCAAGGTTCCCATAGCAAATGTTAAGATATTGCAAGACTACCAACAGCGCGCACGGAGACATTTAAGAAAGAAGTGAAGATAAGAGTTTAACGTCTCGTCGACAACGGGGTCACCAGCGGCGGAACTCAAGGTCAGATTACGAAACTATTAGGAAGGATATCGGCCGTGCCATTTACTAAGGACCTATCGACAGATCGAAGACTTCTATCTACTCACTCAGCAACCACTCTGGTGTGACAATAGAAGAAAATGAAAGGAATTTCATGTATAAGAAATCACTCGTGCAGGACGGACTCCCGTATCAAGGACATAGTAAGAGGCATCCATGGCGTAGAGTTGAAAATAAATAAATCTCCAGGTGCGTCTGGAATCTCATTCGGTTTTACAGAGAGTACTCCATTGCTTTGGCCCTTTACTTGGCCTGCATTTATCACAGGTCTCTCGACCGGTGCTAAGTCCTAAGAGAGGGCAAAAAAGCGCTGGTGACTCTCGCATGTAAGATAGGTAAAATAACAATTACAACCCAATATCTTATGCTGCAGAATTCTTGAACGTATTCTGAGTCCAATAAATTTCCTTCATGCAGAAAAGCTTTTGTCCGCAGATCAGAACGGTGTTAGGAATCATCAACTCGTTCGAAACTCAGCTTGGCCTTTTCTCCCCTACTATTCCACAAACCATCGGTGGAGGGCAACATTCTACATCCATACATTTCCGGAAAGTGTTTGACACGGTGCACCACTGCAGACTACGATTCGCAGAGATATTTGAGCGGCACGAGGCCTTCTTAAGTATGGAATACAATTCAACTATCATCAGTTATTTTGCTCCCCAAATAGCAAAACCCCTTTACTACTTTAAGTGTCTCATTTCCGAATCTAATTCCCTCAGCATCACCCGACTTAATTCGACTACATTCCATTATCCACGTTTTGCTTTTGTTGTTGTTCATCTTATACCCTCCTTTCAAGACACTGTCCATTCCGTTCAACTGCTCTTCCAAGTCCTTTGCTGTCTCTGACAGAATTAGAATGTCATCGGCGAACCTCAAAGTTTTTATTTCTTCTCCATGGATTTTAGTACCTACTCCAAACTTTTCTTTTGTTTACTTTACTGCTTGCTCAATATACAGATTGAATAGCATCGGAGAGAGGCTACAACCCTGTCTCACTCCCTTCCCAACCACTGCTTCCCAATCATGTCCCTCGACTCTTATAACTGCCATCTGGTTTCTGTACAAATTGTCAATAGCCTTTCGCTCCCTGTATTTTACCCCTGCCACCTTCAGAATTTGAAAGAGAGTATTCCAGTCAACATCGTCAAAAGCTTTCTCTAAGTCCACAAATGCTAGAAACGTAGGGTTGCCGTTCCTTAGTCTTTCTTCTAAGATGAGTCGTAGGGTCAATATTACCTCACGTGTTCCAACATTTCTACGGAATCCAAACTGATCTTCCCCGAGGTCGGCTTCTAACAGTTTTTCCATTCGTCTGTAAAGAATTCGCGTTAGTATTTTGCAGCTGTGACTTATTAAACCGATAGTTCGTTAATTTTCACATCTGTCAACACCTGCTTTCTTTGGGATTGGAATTATTAAATTTTTCTTGAAGTCTGAGGGAATTTCGTCTGTCTCATACATCTTGCTCACCGGATGGCAGAGTTTTGTCAGGACTGGCTCTCCCAAGGCTGTCAGTAGTTCTAATGGAATGTTGTCTACTCCCGGGGCCTTCTTTCGACTTAGGTGTTTCAGTGCTCTCTCCAACTCTTCACGCAGTATCATATCTCCCATTTCATCTTCATCTACTTCCTCTTCTATTTCCATAATATTGTCCTCAAGAACATCGCCCCTGTATAGTCCCTCTATATACTCCTTCCACATTTCCGCTCTCCCCTTCTTTGCTTAGAACTGGGTTTCCATCTGAGCTCTTGATATTCATGCAAGCGGTTCTCTTTTCTCCAAAGGTCTCTTTAACTTTCCTGTCGGCAGTATCTATCTTACCCTTCGTGAGATAAGCCTCTACTTCCTTACATTTGCCCTCTATCCATCATAGCTTAGCCATGTTTCACTTTCTGTCGATCTCATTTTTGAAACGTTTGTATTCCTTTTTGCCTGCTTCACTTACTGCATTTTTGTATTTTCTCGCTTCATCAATTAAATTCAGTATCTCTTCTGTTACCCAAGGATTTCTGCTAGCCCTCGTCTTTTTACCTACTTTATCCTCTGCTGCCTTCACTATTTCATTCCTCAAAGCTACCCATTCATCTTCTACCGTATTTCTTTCCCCCGTTCCTGTCAATTGTTCCCTTATGCTCTGCCTGAAACCTTGTACAACCTCTGGTTCTTTCAGTTTATCCAGGTCCCATCTCCTTAAATTCCCACCTTTTTGCAGTTTCTTCGGTTTTAATCTACAATTCATACCCAATAGATTGTGGTCAGAGCTCACATCTGCTCCTGGAAATGTCTTACAATTTAAAATCTGGTTCCTAAATCTCTGTATTACCATTATATAATCTATCTGAAACTTTCTAGTATCTCCAGGGTTCATCCACGTATACAACCTTCTTTCATTATTCTTGAACCAAGTGTCAGCTATGATTAAGCTATGCTCTGTGCAAAACTCTACCAGGTGGCTTCCTCTTTCATTTCTTAGCCCCAATCCATATTCACCTACTACGTTTCCGTCTCTTCCTTTTCCTACTGTCGAATTCGAGTCACCCATGACTATTAAATTTTCGTCTCCCTTCACTACCTGAATAATATCTCTTATCTCATCATACATTTCATCAATTTGTTCATCATATGCAGATCTAGTTGGCATATAAACTTGTACTACTGTAGTAGGCGTGGGCTTCGTGTCTATCTTGGCCACAATAATGCGTTCACTATACTGTTTGTAGTAACTTACCGCACTCCTATTTTTTTATTCATTATTAAACCTACACCTGCATTACCCCTTTTTGATTTTGTATTTATTAGCCTGTATTCACCCAGCCAAAAGTCTTGTTCCTCCTTCCACAGAACTTCACTAATTCCCACTATATCTAGCTTTAACCTGTCCATTTCCCTTTTTAAATTTCCTAATCTACCTGCTGGATTAAGGGATCTGACATTCCACGCTCCGATTCGTAGAACGCCAGTTTTCTTCCTCCTGATAACAACGTCCTCTTGAGTAGTCCCCGCCCGGAGATCCAAATGGGGGACTATTGTACCTCCGGTATATTTTAGCCAAGAGGACGCCATCATCATTTAATCATACAGTAAATCTGTAGTTTCCCCTTGCGTTCAACCGTTCGCAGTACCACAACAGCAAGACCGTTTTGGTTAGTGTTACAGGGCCAGATCAGTCACTCATCCAGACTGTTGCCCCTGCAACTACTGAAAAGGCTGCTGCCCCTCTTCAGGAACCAAACGTTTGTCTGGCCTCTCACCAGATACCCCTCCGTTGTGGTTGCACCTATGTTACGGCTATCTGTATCGTTGAGGCACGCAAACCTCCACACCAACGGCAAGGTCCATGGTTCATGGACTTTAAAAGTATTGTTTCTATTTGTGACAAACGATTTTAGTTTTATCGTTAATCAACCTCTGTGGAATGTGTTAAATAATATCCACTATTATGTCAACATGGTATTTTTGATACAGCTATAATGTAATAGGACGTATGACAGTAATTTTTTTAAAGATCAGAAGACGACACTCGTAACTGTTGAAACCAGTCATCAGGAATAAACAGTACTGGATATAATATTCGCTATTAAATTTTCCTCAAAGCAAGTATAGATTGCTTCTTTTTATCTCTAATAATGATAAATTTCGACTAATTTAGTTTCTTTTTCTTGTGTGAAGTTTACTTAAAGACCACTTCATGTTTTCTAGAAATGTAAATTTACAGGCAATTTAGAAAAGTAAGATTATTTTAAAAAGTTCTTATTTCTATCTTAGTTTCTTTTTCTAGCTCGTAGTAGGATTTATAGCGATACGGTAACTTTGAAGATTTTTAAGTTTGACGGTCAGTGGTGTAATATATACAGTATTTTCCTCTCAGCGTAAAAATTGAGAACATTCCTAAAGTTTACAAATACGCAGGAAGTAATACAAAAGAATTATCTGTGGCGCATTTCTGGGAAGAGGGGTGTCACAGAAGGAACACTGCTATTACGTATCAGAGCGCCACGCCAACACTTGCACCCCTGGTGACAGGAATCATCGATTGAGTTGCCGCGCTCATACATATGCAGAGGCTCTTCGCGTGCCTACTTGTTGTAATGGATGACAGCCGTCACGATCCTGTGTGCAAATGCTGTCGTCTCCAGCACTGTATCCATTCGTCTCTTACAACGTGTTCATTCGGAGTTGCATCATAACCTCAAGAACAGGTGACTGCTGCCCGTATTTTAAATCTAAACAATGTTCTTATACCCATTTTACGAGACAGTGTTCTCCAGTATATTCTGCATCTCGTAAAATTCAAATGTATTCCAATATTCTAATCTGGACCTTGTAAATAAAACAATAAAAAATGGATCAATAAAAAGAGTTGCACGTTTCTTGTTGTCCTGCGCTTTTTTGCATGGTAATAAGGAGGGTTACTCCGTTTTTCTTTTTTTTCAGTGAATTGCCACGCTACATTGTTTGTATGATATAGTTAAGGAAATCCGTAGCGTAAAAAATCAAATATCATACGGAATTCCCATATTGCTTTCGTAAAGAAAACTTACTTTTCAATAGGTAATTTTGATAAGAAATACTGTGGACATTTATTTTAGTTACATATCCCACACACCATACACACGATAAACGTTTACGTTTAACACATCAGTCGAACAAAATTCACAAATTGTTTTCGTAAATATATTTGGCTGTATGCTGCGCATATAGATATCTAATATATCAACTAATTATACTAAATAAATCGCGCGTAGTATGCAGGAACCTACCGCGCATGAACAACTGTAATCTGTATTTGAAATGGCTAATAACATTCTACATTTGAGAAACAAAGGTGACCGCTTTTTGGCTGCGTATTTGACTCATTTCTGTTAAAAGTGAGATCCCTCTCTTGTGCATATAATATTTCGAATGCAGTATTTAAACATAGCTATTTTTATCAAACAAAGTGTTATTCACAAACAATTTTCATCACTTAGTAAACGTACTCATAGTCTATAATTAATATCGGCAATTCTTCTAATATTTTTGTACAACATACGTCTGTGTATCCCACAGATAATTTTGACTACCGTATCTTGTACAATGGGCTAATTTTCTTGATTAAGGAGGTACGTCAAAACATCATCAATAAATGAAAACGCGTTAGCATACTGATTGCTGAGTCCACAAATTTCACATTTGTTCTTCTAATGAGTTGAATATAAACATTTTTGCAGTATCTTTACAGCTCTGTTGCATAACAACGAAGTCGCATTCAGAGAAGTTCATATTTACACATTCACTCCTATTGGCAGCGCAGAGAATTTATGAACCGTCTCATTACCGTCAACTTAACACTTTCAAGTATCGCGACCTGTTGTAAACGTGTTTCTTGCTCTATATTTACATCTGTTGTACATACAGTAACCTAACCTCGGCAGAGGAATACGTGTATTTTTCTATATCGAAGGAGCGAGCTGTTATAAAAATCTCGATTCGTTTCACCCATTGGCCTGAAGTGGACAACTGGACTTATTTTTAATTCAAATTTTTTATATTTTGGTAGGAATCACAAAGCTTTATCAGTTCATTCATCTGTCACTAGATTTATTTTCTTTTTCCCTTTTTTTTGCGAAATTCGACTGCGTGGCGAAATCAGGACAGTTTGAGCGTTTTTAATTAATTCTGACCTGTTTCCACATAAACATGTCCTTCCTTAACAATTAATTGACAACTGTATTTTAAACAGTCGTTTACATTTTCCGAAGTCTCTGCTTGCAGCATATCCCTTTCCCACAGCCAACATTCAGTAAGTTATTTTATATTATCGATCATCATCGTGATCAGCTCTTCGCTTCGGCAACAGCGCTTAGCAGCTTTCAGAAGATCAACCCAAGTTAAGGCCAATTATTGAATGTAAGTGAGTTTACGAAGCCATCTGGTAATAGATCTCCATCCAAAACTAATGACGCGGTGAATTAAAGCCTTTTGCTAATTGCTTTCTGTCATTTTCATTCCTCCAAGACCTCTGCCATTGGAAAATATCAAGAAGTGCACGGAAACCAAAACTGAAGTGAATTCCATCCGACCAAGAAATTAATTGTAGTATTATGTTTAATGTAATAAAACATATAATGTCACGACTTGAGGATTATTTCTGCATTATGGAAACTAAATTGTGTGTTCATCCAAACAAGGTCCTCTGTTAATACGGAATGGTCAGTGGATTTTTCCAATTTATGTTCCGAATGAAGACTTGTTTTTACATTTCCACCTTCCTTCTATTACTCTCCTTAAGATCATTATTATATGCCGTCAGAAGTACTTTTAAGACTTGGAATACGCGTTAATAGGTATCAAATTCACAGAAACGTCCGTTCCATGACTGTGAATGCTGTCAACGTCTCCTGTTATTCTCAGGTAGTAACGTGACCGCAGGATACGCGAAGGAAGTTGTTAGGCTCTACAGTATGTTCGTGTTTTCTGGATTGACATGGTGATTTTTACTTTATAATTGACTTCTCAAACACGAAAGTTATCTTAACAGAACTTGTATTCAACTACTGTTATATTATTGTGCCGAGTGCGATCAAAAATTAGGCGGCGTTCTAAACCCATTGAAAGTGTTGTGATTATGTGTCTACTAATGTCCTGCAACGTAATTTATGAAGTTCACAATCCACCTCTAGTCACTATCTCTAGCAGTAGCTGATGAAATCACCCATATTATTGCAGTGCGGGAAAATGGAACTATTTTTTGGATGAACAGTCATGCACTGTGATGCGTTCAAAATGCTACTGAACTTGTTGACTCTTGCTGTTACTAGTGCTGTGCAGCTGCCTACTAAGTACAAGGAGGTCACTTTTCTAGAGTAGTCTTCAATGAACAATCAAGTATTTCTTGTACTTTGTTATGTTCAAATGGGGAGGATGATTAAAATTATTTAGATAATGCGTTTCCTTGCTTCATCTCCAAAAATCTACTCATATTCTAGTTCTTTAAACGTACTTCTGTCCATTTTAGTATATCTGCTATTTCGATTCCTCCCAAAATGATGACTGTGAAAAAGAATTTTTAATTTAGTTCCTTCCTCTACCGAGACCTTCTAGCCTTTGCTGAATGTCGTTCTCAATTTTTGGAAGCCAGTTACACAGAACTTTGATTAGGACAGGTTCATTGGAAATTGTTTTGCTTTTTCGTCATAGGTGATACTGATAAAACCATAAAAATTGACTGCGTCTTCCAATGACCTTCAGAGATCGTTGGTATGATCATGGTTCGTGGATGTTTCTTATTACCCAGACTTTATCGCCGCAGAGTGAAGCGATAGTTTCATGACAATTTTCCATCCTTAGTTTTTCACGTATTTAATGGGCTATCCATTTCCACTTGTAAAGGAATCCTGTGCATATAATGCTACAGTGACTGACAGTGCTCTAATACCTCTGGTTTTAGCCAGTCCCCTTAAAACCGTAATGCTGTAATATTAAAATAAGAATGAGAGAACAGTGTAAGATAATACGTCGTGCAAACGCGCTTTAAGCTCAAGGTTAGAAAGCTTTAAACAATTTCTTGGGGCGAGCCTGTGCTTCATACGTGCAGTTGTGTTGTCTCCGTAATGACATATAGCGTGATATCGCGTCATTTAAAGATCTGTCAATATGCCAATTTTTACTGATATATCACAAACGATTTCCAACTTATCCTTCGATATCTAATTTTACGTAACAACATTCTGCGGTGCCTAGCTTCTCCATAAATCACTTTAAGACTTGATTCGTCGACATTTTTCGCTATTTATTTGTCCAACGGATTCTGCTAACGCTGGACAGCGTTAATATAGTACTTTGTATATTAAGCAAAATGTCCAGTTCCATTAGGATCACTTATTTTTCTTCCCACGGAACATGAAATTGTATCTGCGGGAAGTTTCATTACTTTTATTCTGCCTTTTCCTTTGTTATTTACTATCTGGGAATTACGTCATAAAGTCTAACCCGACCTACTGTAAACACAATACTTATGGAAGATTAGTGAGATGGAAATTATTATACAGACAAAAACAAAGTACAGATCAGATGAACAAGTGTTTTTTCCTCGAAGTTAACTGTAAATATCAGCAGCACACATCGTCAATTAACGCGACGCCCTAGAAGTTTAATGTTGTTAGTCCCAAAATGCGAATGTAAATTAGAATTTTCCTTCAGTGATAATTTTCAATTAAGCAGCTGTCCGGGGAGGCACAATTATCATCTTCACCCAGGTCCCTCTCTACCATTAGGCAAAATTAGAAAGCCGCCTATGGGGGTAAAATTTTAGGGGTGGCAAACGGCAGAAAAAAATTAATTTCGAATGAAATAAAAATTGATGTCAAATTCATTTTCAAACACTGAGGACAAAAATTAGGAAATTGAGGCATTTGTTGACCTCAATCAGTTCTAAATGAATTGAGGGCAAAGCATGAAACTTCAGGACTGTTCCCAGAAAGTGAGAAAGTCTGGTCATATGAGTTTAATGATTATACCAGTACAAATTAGAATTTTCTTTAACTAACAAGTTTTAATGAAGTAAATGCGGTCTGACAAGGAACATTTATCACTTTCATCGAGGGCTGTTTCTATCAGTACGCAAGACTGCCGTTTGATGTTGGTGGTTGTGGAATGAGGGTGAGAGGATATCGAGGCGTCCATTGGTAGTTGAAAAAAACAGGGGGGTCCTCATTTGCCAGGTCTCGTCTAGAGCTGCGAAAAATCCATCTATCAACAGCCCTGTTTTCGCCACAATAATGAGTACAAAGAACGTAACAAATAGTTACATTTCCGTTTCTAAAGCACGTTAAAACTCTTTTCCTCAGAAATGCAGTCTCATTACGTAGCACTGAAGCAATCACTAGCGAAACTCACCTAAGCAACTTCCATCTATGCATCTTCTGTATGTAAATCGGTCGTCACTCACAGTAGGACGGTTACTGTTTTATGTTCTACCAGCTGGTTCTCGGTGTTTCCTACAGTGAAACCTTTCTATTTTAAGAAGGAGCGAGATGATGAAACACGCAGAAACTTCTTATTTTTATATCAGGAGCAGACAACATTGCTCATTACAAACGTTAAATATAAATGTATTGCAGAAATTAACGAACTAGTAGAAAATTCTACCTAAATCCTTCGCGAAGCAGTAATACATAGGAACACCACTCCTACTAAGCATTCATCAGAATTCTACTTCCGACTTTCTTCTTACAAAATTCGCGTTGCGATCCCTTTGACGAGATCATCTTCAGTATCATATAATGCCCTGGCTAGGTGAATATGACGTGTCCTAACAACCTATAAGACCTTAACTTCAACCACACTAGCCACGAAAGTATGCAGACTTCCTTAGTAACGACACAGTTTCATAATAATTTCCTCAATATATTTTCTGTTACGTAGAACAACAATAAAACCAGGAGCAATTAATGAAATTACTAACATGTGTAGTGTACAGTAGATAATCACATTCAAAATACATAGAAAATAGTAAAATCGTGGAACAATGTTGGACAATATCAAATATTAGACAAGTCAGATATACAAATATATTACATTATTAATAGATATTGATTCGTCTGTGATTATAAATTCTAGGTTAGAGATATCTTGTACTGATAGTATACCGGTCTTCAATCACAAAACTTTTATTTTCTGATTGCTATCCAACATAACCAGGGATGAACACAGGGATCACTCGCGTATAAATCTGTAGATTGTTGCAGATCTAGCTAGATTTCAGCTACATTATAGCTATCATCTGTGCGTTTATTAGAGAGTCATGTATACCCTGAAAGCTAGTACATGCACATGTTGATAAAACGATTTTAATCTGGCCGTAGCTTAATTCACATTCCAAGTGTCCAAGGTGCTTCGGAGCTACAATTCCATTCTCAAGATGTTTATAGACATATGGGCGTTGTATCTGCTTCAGTGTTTCACGTAAGAATAACAGAACGACACAATTGAAAATTTTACCAGAAAATCCCGCGCCCGGGTTCCCGGGTTCGATTCCCGGCGGGGTCAGAGAATTTCTCTGCCTCGTGATGACTGGGTGTTGTGTGATGTCCTTAGGTTACTTAGGTTTAAGTAGTTCTAAGTTCTAGGGGACTGATGACCATAGATGTTAAGTCCCATAGTGCTCAGAGCCATTTACCAGAAAAATATCTCTAGCAAGAGCAATGAAATAAATAAATTAGAGGAATAAAGTGTTGGCCACATAACATTCGTCTTCTGCACTGGTAAAATATATCTATATCTGCATTTAATTTTAAGTAGTATGTTAATGATAGTACTACACGGCTCAAATGACATATATTTTACATATATTTATTTGTTGCGTTACTGTTGTGTTTTTACGTTCAGAAATAAAGTAGTCAACGAACTCCGTAGACAGAATAGCACACTAAAACTAACGTGGCGTGCAAAGAGGCAGCGCCAGAATGCGGAGGAAATTGGAGGTGAAGAAGATGTGGCCGGGCCGTGCAGTATATCTCGGAATATGGCGTGTCCCCGGAACTGCGGATGGTAAAATTTTTCTGCTCCTTTTGTAAAATGTGCACTGCAACGCTGGTCTGACTCAACCGCGTGGAAGAAAGAGAAGTACAGCCAGCAGTACGGAGCTGCGTTCCATGGAAACGGCAATTCGTAACGGTAACAAATCGCTGTTTCGCCGTTTCTTTCGACAACCGGACGAAAGAGGGATCGTAAAATGCTAAAATCGAGCCATTTTCCCACCAGTAATTGGCGCCGGTGGAGGCGGCTAGTCGAGAAGAAACTGTAATACTGTATCAGAATAATCGAAAATACGGTTCTGTTTTATTAGGAAATTTTTAAACATGTTTCCCATTTTAATTTATCCAATATAACAGTGATATTATGAATTTGCACATTACTGAACAGAAAACTTTCGTTATGACATTGAAATATATTTGATAGGTACGGAGATGGTGAGTGGCAAATAAAATCTAGTTAGCAAAATATTCTGGAATACTCTTTCTTGAATCATTTATACACATATCTACATATCTAATAGGGGGGACTCCAGGTAAAATGTGAACAATGAGGAAAACATAGATAACCACTTACCATAAAAAAGACACGTTAAGTTGCGGAAAGGCAGTATTAAAAGACCCTTATATAAAGCTCTGGGCCACAGCCTTCTTCCGTAAAAGAGAGTCACACATCTAGTCCACCGCTATGCCTCTCCCAACTCCATCCCCTTGCCACAATGATCATATCCCTGTCGAAGACCCGGGTGCTAAACGTGCCCAATTCACCCACCCAGCACTCCCTATTCAAGCCCTTTCACAAGTTTATCCTACCCCACCACGGGCTGGGCAATCTCTGAAAGCAGCCCTGTCTTTTATCAGCTCTACTGCAAACATTACACAGCTTTTTATATTGGTTTGACTACGAACCAGCAGTCCACTAAGATGAACGGCCACTGGCAAACTGTGGCCAATTTAGACCACCATGTACCACAACATGCAGCTAAATGTAGCGACGTCTCTGCTTCACTACCCGAGCCAGCTGGTTCCATCCCTCCACCACCAGCTTTTCTGAATGCCTCAACCTGCAGTAGCATACTGTCCCCACACCCTCCACCCAACAGATTCCTCCCCCTCTGTCCTATCATCTCCTCCCCATTTTTATCTCCCATCCTGTTTATTTGCCGCACTCTCCCAAGGCATCCGCCCATCTGTACCCAACTCCTCACCATTTTTGCTTCTTTTTTCCCAACCTCACTGCCCCGCGACGTACTAACGCTGCGCTTGTTGGCTCTTTAGTTCCTGTGCACACCAACAGACAGTGTTCGTCTCTCTCCCCAGCTATACACTACTATCTCTTCCCCACCCACTCCATGCTGCTGCCTGCAGCCCACGTGATAGCTGCATCCCGGCCCAAGATGCTGGAGTTGACGGTAATGTGTTCATGAGGTGTGCTTGCTTCTGTGTATGAATGGTATGTATCTCTCTTCTAATGATGAAGGCTATGGCCGAAAGCTTTGTGTAAGTGTCTTTCAGTTGTACCTGTCTGCAATTTAACGTGTCTTAGACACAAATGAGTTATGGTAAATCGCTGTATCCACTATTATCTGCATTGACGTTCCAGAGATAGTGACATAACTTAGTAAAAAGAAAATGATTATAAAAGAACCCCAGCTGAGGTAATAATTTAGAAGTACAGTATTTAATTCAAAAGTACGGTGCTAACGTTAGCATTCGATTCTGATACAGATAAGAAGAGAGTCGTCACTCACAATATATAAAATTCGTAAATACACAGGAAATAACTCAGAAACACTGAAAGTACCTCACCTAGAAGGAAGCATCGGATCAGAATGAAATTTAGTACACATAATGATAAAGTTGACAGATTCACTTGATCCCAAGAAGACATGTAAAAAAATACAGTGAGTACAAATAGACAAATACAGCGTAATATCAACATTGAGTTGGACCAACTTTTGCTGCAATACACGCCGTAACACGTTATGGCATCGAATTGATTAGACGTTTGATGTAGTCCTCAGGCAGACTAGACCACAAATCTCGGACAGCCGCTTCGAAATCATGCACAGAGGGACACGGAAGCATCTGGCATTTCAGTATACCGCTCATACGCCGTGTAGGGGACAAGTCTAGGGAGCAATCCGGCCATGAAAGAGTCGGCACATGATGTAGGAATTCTTGAACAACTCGAGCTCTATGCGGATGAGCATTACTTCGACATAACGCTGGCCTGTTAAGGTTCCACATCCACAATTAGAGGGGACCGTCTGTCGTAGACTATGGCCCCACAGACCAGATGTCTCCATATCCGTACTTGACTATCATCCGTCCCCAAACCGAATAGGAATTCATCAGTAAGTATGTTTTACCAATTTGTGGCAGTCCACGTTGATCTGGCTTGGCACCACTGCAGACCGAAATGCCAATACGTCGGTGTTACCGCCAGTACATGACAAGGTCCTGGACTGAAAAGTCGCCTCCGCGGGGCGTCTGGAAATGGTTTGTGCAACAACTGGCACTCGCACATCTGCTTGTATCGTTAAAGGAATCGCTGCAGGATTCCTGAGCATTTGCTAAACGATGCTTCGATCCACTAGCCTCGTCGTCTTCCTGGTCACTCGGGACCCGGTACGTCGCACATGGTTGCCATCTCGTTTCCACGGCTCCCAACATCGTCTGACGGAACACTCCGAACGATGCAACTAGCGTGCCACACGGCGTGTAGACCAGCTTGCGGTTATCGTGCCGATGATTAGGCCCCTCTCAGACTGGCTTCATATGTCGTCTAACAAGTCCATCTGGCCTTCTGCACCTACTAACGTAATCATCAAGTCGGGATGCGAATGTCAAGTGTGTGGCTAGTGCCACTGAGCGCCGTTTAAATGGGGTCTGCTGCCCGATTGTAGCGCCACTGCAGCCTCTGTGGGAATACGCAGTGGCGCCAATCATGGATCATTTGCATATCGGATCTCACTGTATTTGTTTTGCAAAGTTCAGCGTCTGTACCTTTCTCCCCTCTTGGTGTTGTATTTTCAATGATCCTGAATGTATTAACCTTGACAAGCTACAAATTTCCGATGAGAACTGCCGAAACAATTTCGGTTTGAAGATTTCTTTTCCTCTGTGATCTTCCAGGAGTAAGGGCCTCATAGCGCTTGATGTCATGCACCCAAAATAGACCCACTCAGGCCAACTTCTTTCGTAAATCACTTCTCAAGTGAAGCACGAGACATGATCTGCAGAAACAACACGGAAGTTACAGACACCAAGTAGAACTTTCCCACTCAGCCACAACGTGGAGTAATACTTAGTGTGCCGCCCCTGGTTCATCACCGGTGTATGTTCGGAGAAACTCCGGCACTGACTTGTGAGTGAGACAGATCCACTTAAGACAGTATTTTGCGTAAACATGTTCCACCGAATTTGGCAGAGTGAGAAACTCTCGATCCTGTGCGTTGGCCATGTCAGTCTTTCTGGTTCAAATGGCTCTGAGCACTATGGGATTTAACTTCTGAGGTGATC
This sequence comes from Schistocerca piceifrons, assembly GCF_021461385.2. NCBI lineage: Eukaryota > Metazoa > Arthropoda > Insecta > Orthoptera > Acrididae > Schistocerca > Schistocerca piceifrons. The sequence continues at coordinate 1,157,195,747 of NC_060138.1, read as the reverse complement.
AGTCCCCTAGAACTTAAAACTACTTAAAACTAACTAACCTAAGGACATCACACACATCCATGCCCGAGGCAGGATTCGAACTAGCGACCGTAGCGGTCGCGCAGTTCCAGACTGTAGCGCCTAGAACCGGTCGGCCACTCCGGCCGGCTATAAATTCTTATTAGAAACCTACACCCAAAGACGACGGATGCCTACCTTGGTTGTATCTGTGAGCCTCTCTCGCCGATCTCCTGAGCGAATATTCTCTTTCAGTTCTGCTAAAGAATATAAGGATCTACGTATTCAAGAAGGAAATTGTTAGTCTGTTCATTAGATCTTGAAGTGTTTACTGGGTGAGCAAACATCAATTTAGCCAGTTCATCTTATGAAACACAGGAATGGGAGAACTAAAAGCGAAGTTAAACCGCTTAATGGAGTTACCCCACTCACTTTCCTAGCTTGACTGTGGTAGGTAATGAGAGTAGACTTCAGTATTCCTTCAGTCGCACCCAAATTGAGAAACTACCTCAATAAGGGAGGACTCGTCAGCGAAACGTCAAAGACAGCTAACATGTGCTAATATTTGGAAGCCATATAAAACATTACACAGTAACATGTACGAGTAGATACCCGGCGATATCATACCTAACATTGAGATCACATTTTGTTCTGGACTACTCTTTCAGTTCCTTGGATCACGAACGGACAGTAATGTATTGCTGGAAGCTGGGCTGTGATCATGAATTACCCTGCCCCGTTCACCGCTGACACCGTACTGCAGACAACACTCTTGCATGGTGAAAAGCAGGCATCAAATGGACATTTGATAGCATTTTTTGCTGTTCAGCTATGAGTATCGCATCTGTTCGTGGTGGTGACATCGAAGTAACTTGTCCATAGACGACTAGTTGAAATGGTGCACGAAATACTTATTCTCTAGATCCATGAATCTGCATCTGCTAGAATCATGGTGTGGGTAGCTGTTACATAATAATTATTTCATTCGGCTCAGTGGACGCCACCTTGGTGACCCGTGTGTCCCTAACCTCCTCCACTTATCCACCCGTGGAAAGGGGTCTAACAGGTTAACATGGAATTCGAACCGAGCCACATGTTGTTTCTGCCGAAGCCTCACATCGTTGGGAGGTGAATACTAGGTTGGAGACTCGATCCCACGATCTTTGGTTTCCAGGCACTCGCTTTGCCGCTAAACCACAAGGAAACATGACAACAGAACGGATTTGGTAATTTCTCTGAAGAGAGCCTGAGTGTTATTCAGTGTGTATTAAGAAACTCCGGACAGGCAGAAATCCTGAAGCTCAAATTTTTTTGTTTTTGTCATTGGTTTAATATACGGGATTTTCCTTTGCAATAACATACAAAACATATATAGTATTGCTTTATTCCTGGTTTATTCAGTCATTGAAACAAAACGCTGTGCAGGCGTGACCACGTACATTTGTCAGTTCTCGGACCGAAATTTGGTTTGTCAATCACCTGTCTTCCGAGAGCGTTTGTATAAGAGATGCGGATTAAAAAGCTTTGAAAGCATTAAGGAAGAGAAGCCAAATGGAGAAAATGGAACTAACTGGAGTGCACAGTTCATATACAAAAGTGAATGGGTACGAGGCTGCAACAACTGAAAACTGGGAGGATATTGGAAGACAGAGGAAGGTTAGATGGAGAAAATTGACTCATAGCATCAGTTGTAGATAAAATTCAAAATTATCATGGCATGGCTGTCAGGCAAAATGTTATTAGTACAGAAGATATGAGAAAAGCTGTACGGGCAGTTTTGTTTCATCTCTCCTCAACAGACTATAAATGCATTCACGACCTATGTCCTCAAAGAAGTCGTTCACCGTACAAATACAACAGAGCACAACAAACCAGACATACCATTCGTCATGGTGGAGGCCTTGAAAGAAACTTTCAGTCATTTGTTAGATGTAAGACTATTGAAAAACTGTGTTCATGGCCACACTCAGAATCCTAACAAGTCCGTCAACAGCGTAATCTTGCCAGAAATCAAAAGGCAGCCTTTATATCAATTACTACAGCAAATTTTGTCATCTTTGATTCAGCGGCGACATTTAGGACTCATTATGCAATGATTGATGTCCTGAAAAGTGTGTTACAACAGTTGGTTGTTGCACAGTGAAAGAAATATTACATTTAGATCAAGGAAGACCTCGGCCATCAGAGAGAGCTTTTAGGGACTTTGAAACAAGAATAAGACAGCGCAGATGAGCAGGAAAAAGGGAGTTGCAAGATAAGATGAAATAGGCGACAGATAGCCCACAATACGGAGCAGGGATTCATTGGCAACTTCAATGATTGTTTCCCGTAAGTTGTATTTCTTAAGAATAAAGTGAACTTTTTCTCAGCTCCTACTAACTACAATTTGTTCGAAATTGCAGGGTATACTCATTGGAGTATTGTCCATATTCGAACTCGGGGATTTTCTCATTTTGCAAATCTCAAAGAAGTCAGAGCCTTACATTCGTGTACACAGAAAAATATGGACAGCTATTTTAAATTTTTATGTCCACTTTCAAAAAAAATTTATTACTTTAAACTAATCAGTAGTTTTAGAAATCCCTCTGTTGAAGTCGTTGGAAATGTGTTCTCTATAGTTTATGAGAAAAGATGCATTTTATGTAAATAAATTTTACATTGATTACGATAGGGATTTTCCAGCCTTTACGGAACCTCTTCAGAAAACGCCGTGTTCTAACGCTCTTCGCGATCAGTGCATATTCCAGCAGGATAATGCAACTCACTACTAAACAGTTCACACCACACCTGAAGGAATGTGCAGGTCTGTAGCTGGCCTGTCGTGTCCGCTTATGTGGCAACCATGGAGCACGTATGGGATGTGACAGGAAGACGTACAGTTTCATACCAGCCCTCATAAAATGATACAGTATGTGTTTCAGACATGACAAGAAATTTAAAATGACAATCGGAGATTGTTTGCTTCCATGCTACAACGAATACTAGAGTATACTCTACCCATGGGACCACACTTCATTCTGAAAATGATATTTGCGGCCAGTTCATGAAGGAATGAAAGGTCGATCACATAAAATTCGATTTGTGATGAACATTTCCATGAAGCTGATGAACATTTCCACGAAGTTGGAAAAATCAGTCTGATGTTTTATTAACTAACACATTTTATTTATGTCGCTGTAGTGTGTTGTCAAAATGTCAAAACAAAGGGGGGGGGGGGGGGGAAGGTCGACGTTTGTATATTGGGCAGGTAGTTGTCCTTCGGATGGCGCTGAATATCGTCGTTAGGTTAAGTACAGTTGTCGGTCGGGGACGGATTACTTTTAGGTCGAAATTCTACTAGTTGACAACCAATATTTCGAGTGCTCCGCATTCATGAACAAAGCTTTAAAATGATGCATTGTGGAGCGTTGGATGTTGCTGTGATTGATCTGCTTCAAGACGTGAAAAGCTTCCTTCCATTAAAGTGCAAATGGCGTCTGTATTGGTATTTACGATCTAATCTTCTTTATTAGAAGAGACGTAGTACAAAGACAGTGAAGAAATAAACAGACCTTACATCTTTTTTGTAGGAAAGAGTACTCATAAACTATAATCACCCAATAGAGAAATAACTACATGTTGTGATCCACAAAGTTCCATCTTATGGTCCTGTCTGCATCCCGCGTACATTCATGGCTTTTCGTCTGTAACATTAGTAGATCCACGTTTACTTTCTTGTTCAGAAAACACTAACTCTGCAAATAAATGTCAAATGACGTATAGTTTTAGAAAGATTGGTTAGTGACATTTTCACGACAACTATTCCTTGGTCACTAAACGTTGAATCGACTTTGTACAGTTCAGAATTTGTAAAAGGTCTCTACCTAGTAAGTATCAAAAATATCACAATAAGATGAAGAGGCTATATTATGGCCTTGGAATTATCAGTTGGTCATAATTTCGATAAGCATACTACAGGATTGCCTAAGCACCTAAACAAACACATATTTGCAATGTTAATGTCGGAAATATGTGAGATACAAGTAAAAACACAGACATATCTCTCTTTCTTTCAGTACACAACGTCTTATGGGATTATTTCTTGGCGTTAATCATCAAGCCAAGCTAAATTTTGACAGTTGCAAAAGTATGTAAAACAAATTATTTGTGGTGAGAATTGAAGAAAAGAGCTGAGGATTATGCTCCATAAAATAACTGTTCGTTACTAAAATTTACAATAAATAATATACTTCTTTAAAACGATAAATAAAATAGAATGAAATTTTCGCACTGCACCGGAGTGTGCGCTGATGTGAAACTTCCTGGCAGATTAAAACTCGAACTCGGGAGCTTTGCCTTCCGCAGTCACGTGCTCTACCAACTGTTTTTTTCGTTGTTGATCGTTGTGTTTGGTTGCTGCGGATGGCACATGACATCCGTTCAAGTTCGTTGTTGATACTTTCACTCAGTTTTTTTATTACAGTGGCCAACCAGCTCTCTGACCGAACACGCTGAGCTACCGTGCTGCCTACCGAATGAGCTACCCAAGCACAACTGAGGCCCCGTCCTCACAGCTTGAATTCCGCCAGTACCTCGTCTCCTACCTTCCAAACTTTACAGGAGCTCTCCTTTCTTCCAGGAGTGCTAGTTCTGCCAGGTTCGCAGGAGAGTTTCTGCGAAGTTGGGAAAGTAGGAAACGAGATACTGCCAGAAGTAAAGCTGTGAGGACGGATCTTGAGTCGTGCTTGGGTAGCTCAGTCGGTGGAGCACTTGCCTGCAAAAGGCAAAGGTCCCGAGTCTCGGTCCGGCACACAGTTTTAATCTGCCAGGAAGTTTAATAAATGTTATACTTCTTTACAATTTTCAATACGTTTACAGAGGCCTTGAAAAGATAATAAACATAAGTTTAAGAGAAGCCTAAAAGATTTCTTGGCGGCTAAACTCATTCTACTGCAATGAAGAATTTCCAAGTGTAACCATTGGTGTACATATTATTAACATCAAATATTGTGGATGTTACGTAAAACGTGATTTCTTCACATCTTCAATAAAGCAAGATATTTAATATTAAAAGCCGGCCGCGTAGCCGAGTGGTTCTAGGCGCTACAGTCTGGTACGGCGCGACCGCTATGGTCCCAGGTTCGAATCCTGCCTCGGGCATGGATGCGTGTGATGTCCTTAGGTTAGTTAGGTTTAAGTAGTTCTAAGTTCTAGGGGACTGATGATCTTAGAAGTTAAGTCCCATAGTGCTCAGAGCCATTTGAACCATTTTTTAATATTAAAAGTGTTGTAAAACTGATTTTCTGTTTGGTGATATGTGTCTACAATAGGCCAAGAATTATCGTATGCACGTATGTGTATTATAAATTTACACTTTCTTATTATCTCTTAAACCAAACATGTTCGTGATGTCCGAGTTCCTCCAGGTATATGGAATACAGCCGTTTGACGTCTTTGACAACCGCCGATATCAACTGGTGAAATACCTGTCGAAATAGCGGCGGTTGTGTCTGGAAAAATGACAGAGCATGCGCCTCTTGAAATATCGGTAGTTGCCGAAGACGTCATCCGGCGGCATTCCCGTAAGTCATTTGAACAAGATTTACCTGAATTATTCCACATCCATTAGAACTATTACCTTTAGAATTGTGAAAGAAATTGTAGCGTAGTATTTTACTGTAAATCAACACTCTAAAACAAAAAAGAAAACAGGAGGAAAACGACGCAACACGAAGGAACCATCCGAATGCGACGTAAATCGATAGATATTACGTATTTGTACAAACGAATCAATGATTACAATTTCAGAAGAAATGGATGATTTATTCCAGAGAACTGGCTTCACAAACTAAGCAAATTAATTACGCGCTGGTCCACCTCTGGCCCTGATGCTAGCAGTAAGTCGGTTTGACGCTGACTGATAGAGTTGCATGGTACTCGCCTGAAGGATATCGTGACAAATTATTCGCAACTGACGAGTTATTTCGTCAAAATCCAGCCTATGGTGCTCCAAACTTTCTCAACTGGGGAGGCACCGTTCTGGCCAAGGTAGGGTTCGGCAAGCTCGAAGACAAGCGGTTGCAGTTGCTATTTAAAATATACATAAATGACCTTGTGGATGACATCGGAAGTTCACTGAGGCTTTTTGAGGATGATGCTGTGGTATATCGAGAGTTGTAACATTGGAAAATTGTAGTGAAATGCAGGAGGATCTGCAGCGAATTGACGCATGGTGCAGGGAATGGCAATTGAATCTCAATGTAGACAAATGTAATGTGCTGCGAATACGTAGAAAGACAGATCCCTTATCATTTAACTACAATATAGCAGGTCAGCAACTAGAAGCAGTTAATTCCATAAATTATCTGGGAGTACGCATTAGGAGAGATTTAAAATGGAATGATCATGTAAAGTTGATGGTCGGTAAAGCAGATGCCAGACAGATTCATTGGGAGAATCCTAAGGAAATGCAACCCGAAAACAAAGGAAGTAGGTTACAGTACGCTTATTCGCCCACTGCTCGAATACTGCCCAGCAGTGTGGGATCTGTACCAGATAGGGTTGATAGAAGAGATAGAGAAGATCCAACGGAGAGCAGCGCGCTTGGTTACAGGATCATTTAGTAATCGCGAAAGCGTTACGGAGATGATAGATAAACTCCAGTGGAAGACTCTGCAGGAGAGACGCTCAGTAGCTCGGTACGGGCTTTTGTTGAAGTTTCGAAACATACCGTCACCCAAGTCTAGCAGTATATTGCTCCCTCCTACGTATATCTCGCGAAGAGACCATGAGGATAAAATCAGAGAGATTAGAGCCCACACAGAAGCATACCGACAATCCTTCTATCTACGAACAACACGAGACTGGAATAGAAGGGAGAACCGATAGAGGTACTCAAGGTACCCTCCGCCACACACCGTTAGGTGGCTTGCGGAGTATGGATATAGGTGTAGATGTAGAACTCTCCCCACGCATAGGAGGGCTTTATCCTGCCGAAATTTAAGCCCAGAATGCCATGCCATGAAGGACAACAAACCGGGGCATAGAACAAATAGCATCGACGTACCGCTTTTCCGTAAGGGTGCCTCGGATGATAACCATTGTGCAAAGAAGTGACACCCCAGACCATGAATCCTGCGTGTCCGGCCGTATGGCGGGCGAAAATCAAAGGTTGTTACTCTAGCGCTGCCTGGGGCGTCTCCTGAGGTGTGTTCGGTCTGGAACCTCATTGACTGGAGCAAAATTGTCTTCAGTGACGAGTCCTGATTCCAATTGAGCCCCAGTGATCAGAAGTGATGGTTTGGGGTCCAATTTACTTTCACAGCCAGACACCTTCGGTTGTGATGCCCTACCTATGCCAGTGAGGTAGCCAGTTCACTCCACAACTGAGAACGCTTGGAGCATTACGGGCAGGCCCCTCTAACCAGCTCGGGATTTTGGCAATGTAACGCACCAATTGGATACAATTTGGTACGATATCCCCCAGGAAGACATCCAACAACTCTGTTAATGGATGTCAAGCCGAATAACTCGTTGTGTAATGACCAGAGGTGGCCCATCGCGTTATTGACATGCTCAATTTGTGAAGCTCTTTCTCTTCAATAACTCATCCAATTTTTGGAAACTGTCATCATTTCTCTGTCTGTACATGCACATCACATCTGTCGATTCCCGTCTCAAAAATTGGTTCAAATGGCTCTGAGCACTATGGGACTTGACATCTGAGGTCATCAGTTCCCTAGAACTTAGAGCTACTTAAACCTAACTAACCTAAGGACATCACACACATCCATGCCCGAGGCAGGATTCGAACCTGCGAGCGTAGCAATCGCGCGGTTCCATACTGTAGTGCCTAGAACCACTCGGCCACACCGACCGGCGATTCCCGTCTCATTCGGATAATTTCTTCGTGGTGCATACTTTTTTTCTTAGAGTTTATGTATTCCTGTTCTATGCAGCCTTCATGATATCTCGGATCTATGTAACAAATAGCACGTCTAATCCACTCTGCACGTAGATATTACCATTTTATTGAAAAACCTAAACGCCCATTTTCAGTACCTGTCCCGATTTCCTCCTCTCTTGGTTTAGCTCAGCTTTCATTCGTTAGAGTGTGTATTTAATGCATAAATATCGTTCTTTTTGGGGAACTGTTCACTTTCTGATATGTCTGCGTAAGCAGAAGAAACTAACGATCAAAGTCCGAAGCAATTTATTGGACTCTTCAATTAACCAAAACAAATTCTCCAAGTATAACACCAACAAAGATCAGTGATCCGTCTTCTTCACAACTATAAATAATTTCTTACTAGTCTCCGCCAGAGACATCTCCGATATACGAAGCCTAATCCAGAGACCAGCGAGAAGATCGAAGCCGGGTTGCCAGGGCGGCAGCTATCCAAGTCTGCTGGCGATCGATGAACTGCCGATGGGCTGGCCGTATGCTTCGGCGTATGAGTACCTCGGAACTATTTTCCATCACGTGGTTGACGTGTGAAAATAGTTCCGTGATCTGCAGTGACCTCTTCCTTACGTTTTATGTGGGCCGGTAGTGGCCCCTGGTGGCCGCTGGTGTCTTTGCTGTGGTGTTGTTGTGGTTGTTGCTGTGGACGTTCATCAATATTGCCTGTCGGTTGCGTAGTGCTTCGGTGTGCCTGCGAGGCGTGCAACCAGCGGCTGCAGGCTGTCAGTTTGGTTGCTGATACTCTAGCCCGTGATGTCTGGTGGAGAAGGCCACAGCACTTTCTAATGGTCAGGCTATTTCCTCAATGTTGAGGAAGGCCCTACTGTCTCTACTGAGCCACAATATACGGCCACCACTGCCGAAGCGCGATCTCATTTGTTAGGAACCAGTTGGACAGGTGGTAAGGCAGACCACTTGGCACTCGCAGACACACTTTGCAGCAGATATCGGACGGCGACCGATCACAAGCGCACCGCTGGGGTGCTGGAACGTCTCTACAAGCGTCCGCCCCGGATGACAGTTTGCAACTCCAAGCAACTCTCCTCGATCCAAATCATTGGTTGTACGTGCGCTCCCATTGATGAATCGATTTACTAAGTAACAGGTTTCGCCGTTAACCTTTCGCTCCTGAGCTATAAGCGTTGTCGCTGAAAGACAGTAATGAAAGTAATTATTTCCACGGATATTTTCACTGGAAACCACTCTTCAAAATTTTGAGCATAGGAAGGATAAAACACAGAGAGTGAAAAGTTATCCCTGACTGCAATTATAAGAGTCAAAGGATATGAACAGAAGCAGTAATTTAGAAGGGAGTGAGGCGGGTTGTAGCCTATCCCTTACGTTATTCATTCTTTACACTGAGCAAGTATTGAAAGAAACCAAGGAAGAATTTGGAAAGGACGTAGAATTTCAGGGAGAAGAAATAAAAACACTGTAGTCTGCCGATGAGACAGTAATTCTGTTATTGATGGCGAAGGACGTGGAAGAGCAATTGTACCGAATGGATAGTGTACTGAAAAAGATATTATGTGGTGAACACCAACAAAAATAAAACAAGTATAATTGGATGTAGTCGAATTAAGTCAGGCGATGCTGAGAGCATTACGAAATTAGTCCCTGAAAGTAGTGTTTTATATTCTATTTTTTACTGCTAACTGGATAATGAATTAGAGTTTCTGAACTGGAAATGTTTAGCGACTTTTAACTGTGAAGTCAAAAATGGAAGCTATTGAAATACTTTTACGGCTGGCTGCCAAGCTGACTCCATGAAACATATCTGAAAAAATCTTTCTAGGACATTTAATAGTATATGTTCATACCTGTATTTTCTTCTCAGACGCAAATTTGTCCTTTTCTTACTGCTACGATGGTCGTCTAGAATACAGCCACCGTAGAAGTTGCCAATTGTTGGCCATGTCACCTAACGAAAGAAATTCATATTTCGATACTGTGAGGTGATCTGTTTCTCTAATAAATAGATAGGCACTGTATTTCACTTCACTTTATTTATATGAACCCAAAAATCCAGTAGCTATAAGATGTTCACGTCCTCTCTTCATAAACACCACAGGATTCTCTCTTTTATCCCGCTTAAGAAAAAAGTGAGTCCCATCTCTCTCTCTATCTACCAGGTTCTCTGCTGCAGCGCATACCTTCCCTTTTTATTTTACATTTGCATCTGTGGTCTTTCCGAAGAGGTGTCGTTACATCAGCCCTTACTGTAGGCTGTGGATTCATATACATAGCACATAGTACAACATTTACTTTTCTTATTTATTGATACGGATTTTTACATTTTATGTTTTTTACCCAGACAGACAAGTTGCAGTCTTCTGCTATCATGGCCGAAGGATCAGAAAGCTTTATTTTGGCCGTTCGACTATTGGCATGTTTGTCTATTATTCCTTAATACAGCTATTGGGAACCTCATTTTTATCTAATTCTAAGGGTTCATTTATTTTAACAAAAACTTTCTTACACTATATTATAGTTACAAATAAATCATTTACTTACAAATATAAACAACATATAACAATGTTTTGTACATAATGTAGACCTGCTTTATCTTTCTTTATTTACATGTATGACAACTGCGTCTCTCTCCCGTAGTTTGCAACAAAAGTTTCCATCTTCTCCGTCCTTTGTTTTTTCATTGTCGTTGAGTCATTTGCGTGGTCTGGCTCCATTGTTTAACGTTCCTCGCGGCTATTGTTTCCCGCAACACGCAGGGCATTATTCTAGCACGTGATAGAATGTGAACAGTTTGTAGTGTTCACTCAGGGTAGCTATTTACACCTGAGAGCTACGACGGTCTCCATTGTACTGTGAGGTCGAAGGACCCTCCTGGAGCAGCTACATGTGGATGAAATATTCGTCAACATTTTGGTGATCGTTCACCTAAATATAGCACACAAGCGCCACTATTCCACTTATTCAGCTCGGCGCTGCTGATTGGTTAAACTTCCTGTATCGCATATGATGGATCACTTGGCGGTTGTGAATTGAATCGTGGCACAGCAGTTTTATTAACGACTATCTGGCAACTCCACAACTCACGTAACACATTTTCATACGTATTTGCACTTTCTAATATGTTTCATGTCGCATAATATTGGATTTCACAAGTTTACAAAATATACATGAACGTATTTACAAAGGCATGAAACATATAAAAGTCATACAAACACAGTTACGAGAAAATCCTGTCTATATTGTAACTATACGTTCCTCGTAATTACTCTTAGCTGTCACCTTTATTTCTAGCTCTGAGAAAATTTTATTCTTTCTATTTCTTTCAGTGAGTGAAAAATTTACTTCTCAAAATCTTCACAATTCCCGTAAAAACCTGAAAACTGATATTATCGACAAAGTCACCAATATACGAAGAAAGGATAAGCTTAGGAGTCACATCAAGAATCAAGCATCTGTTTAAGATAAAAAGCACACATCTTCTTGTACTAGTATTCGTTTTCACAAACCATTTTGCTACATGCCACGAGGACAGGCGAAATACTCGTAGTTGTCACAGCAAAGTGTTCTTATATTTCTGTCAATATCTCAGATCCTTGGTTCAATATTTACACTCCTGGAAATGGAAAAAAGAACACATTGACACCTGTGTGTCAGACCCACCATACTTGCTCCGGACACTGCGAGAGGGCTGTACAAGCAATGATCACACGCACGGCACAGCGGACACACCAGGAACCGCGGTGTTGGCCGTCGAATGGCGCTAGCTGCGCAGCATTTGTGCAACGCCGCCGTCAGTGTCAGCCAGTTTGCCGTGGCATACGGAGCTCCATCGCAGTCTTTAACACTGGTAGCATGCCGCGACAGCCTGGACGTGAACCGTATGCGCAGTTGACGGACTTTGAGCGAGGGCGTATAGTGGGCATGCGGGAGGCCGGGTGGACGTACCGCCGAATTGCTCAACACGTGGGGCGTGAGGTCTCCACAGTACATCGATGTTGTCGCCAGTGGTCGGCGGAAGGTGCACGTGCCCGTCGACCTGGGACCGGACCGCAGCGACGCACGGATGCACGCCAAGACCGTAGGATCCTACGCAGTGCCGTAGGGGACCGCACCGCCACTTCCCAGCAAATTAGGGACACTGTTGCTCCTGGGGTATCGGTGAGGACCATTCGCAACCATCTCCATGAAGCTGGGCTACGGTCCCGCACACCGTTAGGCCGTCTTCCGCTCACGCCCCAACATCGTGCAGCCCGCCTCCAGTGGTGTCGCGACAGGCGTGAATGGAGGGACGAATGGAGACGTGTCGTCTTCAGCGATGAGAGTCGCTTCTGCCTTGGTGCCAATGATGGTCGTATGCGTGTTTGGCGCCGTGCAGGTGAGCGCCACAATCAGGACTGCATACGACCGAGGCACACAGGGCCAACACCCGGCATCATGGTGTGGGGAGCAATCTCCTACACTGGCCGTACACCACTGGTGATCGTCGAGGGGACACTGAATAGTGCACGGTACATCCAAACCGTCATCGAACCCATCGTTATACCATTCCTAGACCGGCAAGGGAACTTGCTGTTCCAACAGGACAATGCACGTCCGCATGTATCCCGTGCCACCCAACGTGCTCTAGAAGGTGTAAGTCAACTACCCTGGCCAGCAAGATCTCCGGATCTGTCCCCCATTGAGCATGTTTGGGACTGGATGAAGCGTCGTCTCACGCGGTCTGCACGTCCAGCACGAACGCTGGTCCAACTGAGGCGCCAGGTGGAAATGGCATGGCAAGCCGTTCCACAGGACTACATCCAGCATCTCTAGGATCGTCTCCATGGGAGAATAGCAGCCTGCATTGCTGCGAAAGGTGGATATACACTGTACTAGTGCCGACATTGTGCATGCTCTGTTGCCTGTGCCTATGTGCCTGTGGTTCTGTCAGTGTGATCATGTGATGTATCTGACCCCAGGAATGTGTCAATAAAGTTTCCCCTTCCTGGGACAACGAATTCACGGTGTTCTTATTTCAATTTCCAGGAGTGTATATTTTTGAGACCGCCTTTTAATGCTACAATTCGATATATGTGTGTAGATATTTTCACTGCATTTTATGATCAAGTACACTGGTAACACTGTGTTTGACTATGGTGTTCAATATTTTCTATAACTCTTGTTTTATATTACTCTTTGCAAAACTTTAACATAAATGTTATCTTACCCTCGCCGCGCGGGATTAGCCGAGCGGTCTTAGGCGCTGCAGTTATGGTCTGTGCGGCTGGTCCTGGCGGAAGCTCAAGTACACCCTCGGGCATGGGTGTGTGTGTTTGTCCTTAAGATAATTTACGTTACGTAGTGTGTAAGCTTAGGGACAGATAACCTTAGCAGTTAAGTTCTATAAGATTTCACACACATTTGAGCATTATCTTACCCTCAGATGTGACTTTCATAACCGTGTATATATTTCATTGGACGTAGCACTCAAGGTGTAGTAATCTCTTAACACATAGGCTAACTTAATGTGAGATCCATTGTGCCCGTTATTACTCTTCAGCTGCAAGAGCAACACTCATGGTTAGCTGTTTCAACTTACTGAATGTGAATGTACTCACTTATCCTGCTATTCCCAAATTAACACACAATCTAAATTATACATAACTTATAAACTAATATGAAGTGATGGCCATTTTATTTGGTAACTTCCACGTCCAATCCTTCCGCCAAGTGGAACATGCTGCTTTGCATTATTCCCTGGAAAATTCTTATTAGTACATAACGACTCAATTATGCAAAACTCCCCATAGGTCAGTCAGAGTGTTCTTTCACACATACACACATGAAGTACAACTTGGTAAATTTAATATTTTTGATAACAACGTTTCGTCTTCATACCTCTCATAGTATACATTTATCAATATTCTATACGTCCTTATGAGCTCTTTGACAGTCATTTGCCTGCTGCACTGTGTTTGTGTGACTAAAACTTATTTTCCGAAATGAACCTTAATTTAACTTGAGGTTTGTTGCTGCGAGCTATGCAAGGATTCTGCCATTTTACTCAAATGTACTTAATTTCATTTTCTTCTTCATTTTTTTTTATTCCTTCCTATACAGTACATTAGATTTTCGTATTCACTTTCATGCAGAGGCAGTTTTCAATAGAATAGTGTAAAGTACTTCGTAATCGCTGCAGCGTAAACGATTGTAGCATAGTTTTTTCTTGTTGTAAACAACTGAAGGTAGTGTAATATAAAATGTCCTTAATTTTAGTACCATAAATAGCATGGTTCTTTCTCATGGTAAGCTGGAGGTAGTGTAACATAAACTGTCCTTAATATTAGTACCGTCACTACATCCATTAGCCTATTACACTTTCTAGCTTACGCGTTAACATTTGTTTTGTTTATTGCTTTAGTATAATCGTAGCCTTTCTGTAAACAGTTCCTTCCGAGGGTACGTGACCATAGCTCTTTCTGTGTAAATAGTTTCCTTTGTATTTAGCGTCTTACTGTGATCTCTCTTTCTTCCTGCACATAGTCCTACGTTTGTGTATCGTCGTATATGCGAAATTAGTTTCTGATGTCTGTCACATAATGACGTGGTAATATAGGATTGTTGTTAAATAAAATATTTCATGCTAGAGAAACCTGTGTACAAAATACAAAGTGTGCAGTACTAATTGTCTTTATATACCTTTCTTCTTATGGTTTGTACATTGGCTGTGATACAGTTTATCAAGTTTACCTTTTGTTATTGTAACTACTTGTATACATAACGTGGAAAACTTTCTACCACGATAACTAATGTGAAGCTATTGAAGCCATCTTACAACTGTTATTCAAGCAATATGGAGATATGCAGAACTGTTAGTAATAGTATAATTATTGCCACAACATTGTTCGGGAAACATTATCCGATTTTAAGCTGCTAAAAACAAGGAAACATGATGAAATAATCCTCCTTACACCGACATACATGTGAGGGTTGTAGATGTCCTGCGTTATAACCTACCTCTCATAATTTTTATGCCATTAGGCCTCCTCACAACTTGAAAACAAGCTACACACGTGCAGTGTCAACTCAAATAATAAAACATAAAACATAATAAGCCTGCGCATCCACTGTTCCCAAGGTACAGTTGCAAACTGAAAGCCTCTGCCATCACCTACCAACGATGACATTTATTTAAAGCTAAATGCTCAGTACCAACGATACTACTGTCTATCATAAAATCCCTGAGAAATGCTTGTCAGGTCCTAGCCCGTTCTAACTTGAAACTACCTCTACGCTGCAGTCTGAAATAGCATGCGTAAATCCTATGTCATTATGTGAAATATGTTGATGGCTGCTTCTTAAGGTGGATATCGCTGAAGTGTGCCCATAAATGCCCTTAGACACTTTCGTCCTCTCTTTTAAAACGCCGACGCACTCCTCTTTCAAGGCACAATAAATCTCTACCTCCTCTAAATTTGACAGCAACCACTCTTTTTTTCAACGTGTAGTACCCTCGTGCTTTCCCCATCGACAGCTGCTCATTTTGAGATGTTTTGGTACAGCTAACGAGCCTTTCTCTCTATTATTGTGCTCTTTAAATCTAACTTCAAAAACCCGTCCCTTCTGTCCTTCATGTCATGCTATACAGCCTTGACATTTCACCTCATACACTTCCGATTTCTTCGTGCTGTTCTTATCTGTGTCGATCTTGTGGCAGCCTCTGTCCTGATTCAGATTTAAAGAGAATAATAATAAAGAGAACGGCTCCTCAGCTGTAAAAAAGCGTCTCACGAATGAGAAGCATTCGTTGGAAGGTATAAGGAAAGCTTGAGGGTGTTGCACGTTGAAGAAAAACGGTGGTTGCTATCAGATTTATAGGAGGTAGAGATTTATTTTGCCTCCAAAGAGGAGTGCGTCGGCGTTTTAAATTAGAGGACGGAAGTGTCTGAGGGCATTTATTACCACACTTTAGCAATACCTTTCTTAAGAAGAATCCACCAACATACTTCACCTAGTGACACAGGATTTACTAATACTATTTCCTACCAGATTGCAGAGTAGAGGTAGTTTCAAGTGATAATAGGTCAGACGCAGACAGACATTTCTCAAAGATTTTATGACAGACAGTAGTATCATTCGTGCTGAGCATTAGGCTGTAAGTAAATATCATCGTTGGTAGGTGATGACAGTTCAGTTTGCAACTGTACCTCGGGAACGATGGATGCCCCGGCTTATTATGCCTTAACTTCTATCATTTGAGTTGACAATGGACGTGTGCAGCTTGTTTGTAAGTTGTGATAAGTGCTAATGGCATAAAAAGTTTTAAGGTAGGTTATAACTCAGGACATCTGTAATCATTATATGTCTGTCGGTATAATGAAGACAATTTTATCTGGTTTCTTGTTATTAGGACCTGAAAATCGAATAACGCTTTCCCAAAACATGTAGTGGCAATAATTACACGATTGATAACTGGGCTGAATGTCTTCAGTATTCACTTCTTCTAATTTCCTGTAATTTGGTCTTACATATAAGTCAAGTGTTTATTTAATACGGTTTATTCGTAGTATTTCCTTTGCAAAACTAAGTGTTATTCTGTCATTTTCACTAGTTAACGTTTCAATGATGTTGTGTGTCTCTTACATTCAATCTCTGGTTGTTAAGCGGCGTGCTTGCGCGTTGGATATGGCCACTGCGGATTACGACAAATATGAGACGAAGAGTTTGCCAGCCGCAACTCAGCTAACTCCTCCCCTAGCGCTGCCAGATTTCTATGTAGTCGTTCGTATTCACTGTTTCCAAAAATATATTTAACATACAATTTGTAGTCATTTCTCAAACTTTTCGTAGTAGTTTTCAAAGAATCTTCGCGTTTACCTCGTGTTAAGTAATATGGATATTTTGCATGTAGTTGAGCGAAAATGTATCACATATTAGAAGAGTTTTCATTTTTTACTATCAGGTAGACTCTCCTAATTTCTATAATAATTATAGACTGTTGTGTTTGTCGCGAGGGTTGTAGGTGCTTAAGTGGTTGAGGTGCCTTAACCACTTACATTTAGCGTGTACATTGTTTGATATCTTTATGCGTTTTTGGATTGCTCAGCAAATACCGTCCCTGGCGTGGTATTCTGTGTGTAATGTAACGTCCTATGTACAACAGCTGCTATTTTTAAGCCCTTTATGTTCGGTATATTAAGGATGTGAGCGCAATAGCACCCCTTGTCCAACGTGAAAAGTA
This sequence comes from Schistocerca piceifrons, assembly GCF_021461385.2. Lineage (NCBI taxonomy): Eukaryota > Metazoa > Arthropoda > Insecta > Orthoptera > Acrididae > Schistocerca > Schistocerca piceifrons. Next base: position 1,157,178,615 of record NC_060138.1, on the reverse strand, counting down.
GTGTGCGACCTAATCTTTTTTCAAACTGTTTCTTCCTAGCGTGTGCCTTTGCTTCAAACGTTATTAAGGTTTATCTAACCTTTTCTGCTAGCAGCATCTCTTTCTCAGAAAATTTAGGTAAGTCTTTAACCCAGTCATTTACTTTATGTCGTCTGTTTTATACTTCTCGTACGTTAGGGGGGGGGACATTGATGAAACACACACATTATTTCAAAAATGCACCAAATCCAAAGTTTCGGAGAAATGACAATGAAATTTTGCACCACGCTTTACATGAAAGTAACAAATTTACATGTAATATTCTTTGATTATGTATATTCAACTTTTTTTAATGAGATTTGAAGTTTTATTTTCAAAAAATAATGTATGTTCCACTTTCTCAGAAAGTATTCAAGAGATTTCTACAAAAATTTCTCTGTTTCATCTCTTTATATGTTGTAAGCTTCTCTCGTGAGGTTTCTGGAATAGATCAAATAGGAGAACTTTCATAACTTTTTTAATTATAAATCCACAAGAACAATTTTAAATTTATGCAAAATTCCAAGCACGTTGCCCCATATCTCATCTTGCAATCAGAATTTCAAAATTATTTCTTGAGACAACGTTTATTAGGTTTACAGAAATATGTGTACATAACTTCATAATTCTATCTTTCAAAGAATCTGAGGAAAAGGTGGATAAACTTTGTTTTTTAAACTTTTCAGGAAATGCAATTTAAATTTCAACCTAACTTTTTCCTCACGTCACTTCAGAAGGCACCACATTTGTACTCTGGGTAGTCTTTCCTTTCAAGGATTCTCTTCTGGTTTCTTGTTGTCTGTCTTCATTCCTTTACCAGGTCTTTAACTGACTTTTCAGCTGCAGAGACGCACTGTAAATATATTTTTCTCAAGATATCTTGAGTAAAATTTCCTATCTTGAAGCCAGTTCTTTCTAATACCTTCATCCTCTCGATGTTCCCATCATTAAATAAAATTACTGAATCATAAGTTGCAATTCTGACAACTGTAGCAGATGCAAATTTGTTTTTACGGCATTGTCTCCATACGAGTGAATTTAGAGACTCATTTGGATTTTGGGTTTTGCCATGAACACACTTTTTGAGAAGTGCAGGATCGGCCAGAAACCTTAAGTGGGTTTGGGGGCCATCTAGATGTATCCTGCACACGTTTGGTTGAAAGTAATACACAGAATCGTTGTTCACTGAGCTGGTATAGAAGTGCTGCTTCAAAACGTGGGCGAGCCTAGGTGGCCACGTCACACTTTTAATTAATTTTCAGGCACTTCGGATGCTATTTCAACTTTGAAATTTAGGAAACTTATTTTCTATGAGTTGTACTAACAAATAAAAAATAAATCGAAAATTGACATTTTTGGTTAATTTCATCAACGTCCCCCCTTAATTCGATTGGTATAAAACTCGTAGACGAGTGTGGCAAATTATTTACTGTTAGCTGAAACGGCTTCACATATTCAAGTGTGTGTGTGTGTGGGGGGGGGGGGGGGGGGCTATACGTTCTGATAAACCTGTTAAACTTACGAAATACCTGTCCTATTGGGCTGACCTTGGGATGAAATTGGGATGCATAATAAGTTTTATGTTCTGCGACTTGACGAACTCTTTCCACTTCTCACTTGTGAAGATAGTTGCATTTTCAGTCAGAATAGCTTTTCGTTTACACACTCTCACAAAATATTCTGTCACGATTAACTTGATTATAGGCGCTGCCGTTAGAGTTTTTGTGGCACATTGAACTGTGATCTGTCTTTTGACAGATCGCACATTTCTTGATGACCTGTTGGGCTCTATGTCTAATGTCAGGAGAATAGAAGTTTGACTTGATTTTCTGAGCACACTTGGGTAAACCATAGTTTTCCCACGACCTATCTATACACCTGACGAAACTGTCGACATATGCCTAGGGTAAACAATCACACCAGTTACCAGACTACGGCGTTTGAATATAAAACAACTCTCCAATATGTAACTTATAACGTGTCTAAAGTCTGTATCGCTATTATTTGTTAGTTGTTGTCTTTTCCATCGAGTATCGTCCTCTAGAAGATGACTCATATTTTTACACATTTTCACATAACAGGGCTTGTATGTACCATCCATGTACTTAATCTTTCATTCTTTTTATATAATTTGTCTTATCTGCACATAGGTCATCTCACATACCGAATTCTTTGCCATAGTTTCAGAAATAATTGTTTACAAGCGTTATGCCCCAACTCCTGTTTTCGGGAGGTGGGATTCTTGGCTTCTTTTGAGAAGACGAGAATTGTCATTGTTTTATTAAACCATCGTCTGTTATGCCCAACGATAAGACAGGCATTCCGTCATCAGATTGACTCTGACCTACGCCTATCCGGAGGCGGCAGTACTACGTATGATGACATTAGCCCAGACGTTCCAACGTTACCAATCTCTTCTCCTTTGATATTGTCACAATTTTCAGCGAAAGTGTTCAAAAAATGGTTCAAATGGCTCTGAGCACTATGGGACTTAACTGCTGAGGTCATCAGTCCCCTAGAACTCAGAACTATTTAAACCTAACTAACTTAAGGACATCACACACTTCCATGCCCGAGGCAGGATTCGAACCTGCGACCGTAGCTGTCGTGCGGTTTCAGACTGTAGCGCCTAGAACCGCTCGGCCACTACGGCCGGCGCGAAAGTGTTCGTGTGACTATTGTCTAGTACAGCTTTACTGTTTTGATTAGCTGCAGAAGGCGGTTCGTTCGAACTTTCTCTTTCACTGATAAGTTCGGAAGGAATCTTACCTTCTATTGCCTTCAAATCACTATCCATTTTAGCGAAAATTTTATGTTCTTTTTCTTTTAACATCCTTCAACAACATCTACATAAGTTTCTTGTTAGGGTAGAATCGATGTCAAAGTCACTGGCCTCAGCTGCCTCATTTAATCTTTTTACATCCTCATTGATACTTCTATAGTGGGTTTTCTAGGAAAATAGTCCAAAAGTCAGAAATCCTACGTCTTGCGCGAGTTTTTGTACACCATCCGGTAAATTTTCAGACTTCAATTCAGATACGTATATTTGAACTATTGTTACCACTTGAGCTAAGCTTTCACGTGCGCCTTGTAAACTACAATGCACCGTTGTAATTTCCTCAACTTGACCTGCACTTTTACCATGATCTTCAATTATATTAGAAAGTTTATTGGTCTAGCAGATTGCACATGTTATTAAATTTTGTATCTAATTTATTGGCTGCATCTGTCAATTGAGTATCCAAGTTAGTAAGCAAAATTTTCGAAGTGTGGCGTTTTGGTGTAAGGTACTGAGCCCCTGATCCAAACTGCCGAAACCAGTTCACACGTTTGTGATTTTTGTACTCAATTCTGTATGCTACCTCAGAATTCATTTGTGTTAATTTCTGTAAGTACTGTTCTATGGTTGACACCTGCGAATGATAATTGTCTAATGTGAGTATAGCGTTAGTATTTATGTGTCAATTCCGTTCACTCATTATCGAGCTCGGAAAATTTGCTACGTCTTTTGCATTGTTTCTATCCAAATTCTTTTGAAAAGAGACGTTTCCTGTAGAGGAATGTGAATTAACCTCACCGACTCTTACCCATATGACGTAATTCGGTATAACATTCGTTGCAGTTGAGTTCAGTTGTATACTGTTTTAGATTCTGACACTGTCGACTTGTTGCGATGCATCGTCATTTTATTATCTGATTCAGTAGTTTCGTGATCATTGCCGATAGTATTAATTTTCTCACTGACACTTGATTCTATTTTTACTGACAATAAAACGTACACACTTAAATTAATTATTGAACTATAACAAAAACTCAATAGCTGTGAAATATTTCACTCGTGACATACATTCGCGACAAGATAGCTTCTCATTATTGTCACTGCTACGTGTATGACAATTGTTTACTATTGCAGTGAAGAATAAACTCTACCATAAATACTGTTACTTGCAAAAAGTTTTAAGCAAGTTAAGGATCAGGATACTGTGCCGAAACTGCTTTTACGTGCCATGATCAATAGAACATTCTTGATCCTACCTTTGGTTGACGCAGTTCTTTTCACGTCCTGTAAAGTTCGATTACTTGTCTCTGGAGAAAATTTTCTTCAGTTTCCGTAATTTTACTCCATTTTTATTGGTAACATTCCCCTTTCCTCATTCTTTCCTCATCGTCGAATATACGGGACAAGAACAGAATACAATTAGTGTTTCAACAATCACTGTTACATTACTTTTTACATACTATCCGAAGACTGGGGAATCTGGTCTCCCTTGGGTCTACGTTGTATTGTTTCTCTTACTGCTGGCTGGATAACGAATTAAAATGTTTGAATTGGAAATGTTTTCTCACTTGTAACTGTGAAGTCGTAAACAGAAGTTTATCACATACGTTTACGGCCAGTTGCCGAACAGATACCATTGAACATATGCGAAATAAGCTTTTTAGGAAATTTAATAGTAAATGTTCTTACCTGCATTGCATTCTCAGTGGGAAATTTTACGTCTTCTTTCTGCTGCGATGGTCGTTTTGAACGCAGCCGCGGTAGAAGTTGCTACTTGTTGAGTGTGTCTCCTAATGAAAGAAACTCATTACACGCGGTGAGAGGAGCTGTTTCCAAATAAATAGACAGACACTGTAATTCACTTCACTTTATTTATACTAGCCAAAAAATTCTACATTACTGACAAAACCGTTACGATAAGAAGAGCGATAAAATGTTTGCGTTTTTCTTTTCATCAAGACACACCAAAGACTTCTCTCTTTTTTCGGACTTAGAATAACGAGTTTCAGTCATCTCTCTCTTATCTAACAGCATCTCTGCTGCAGCTTATCGCTTCTTTTTTATCTTACATTTACTCATTTGTTAACATTTAGCATGTGCTATTATGGTAGTAGATAACTTGGCCGAAGCAGAGAGCATATAAAACGCAGACCAGCAACAGCAAGAAAAACATTTCCGAAAAAAGAGAAATTTCTTAACGTGTAGTACAAATTAAGTGTTAGTAAATCTTTTCCGAAGGCATTTACTTGTAGTGCAGGTATGTACAAAAGTGAAACGGGGATGGTAAGGAGTTCAGACAAAAAGAGAATAGAAGCTCTATTGACAGGTAACATCCCGGGGCCTTAAGGATAGACGTTCATGAAACTGACGGGAAACGCAAATTTCATTATATTTTTTTATTTTTTAGTCGAACTCATGGACAAGTTCAGAAAGCTCCAATGATGAAATCGCATCCGAAGTGCCTGTAAAATAATTAAATGTGTGACACGAACTTCCTGCCACGGCCACGTTTTGAAGCAACACTTCCATACTAGCTCAGAAAACAATGGATCCGTGCACGATTTTCAAGCAAACTTGCACGGTATACATCGAGAAAATTGTGATTCATGCTCTTTGGTTAATAGGTCGTCTGTGACTGCATTCTGAACCTTAGCAACAATAAGAAACCAACTGTTCTTTTATGAAGAATCAGTTCTTGCTTTGCCTCTAAATTGTATTATGGCAAGACTATCACACAGAACCTATCAACTGTGACACGAAATTTGAAGTAAGAGCTACATATTTCCACATATTGTCAAAATATGAACATCCTATAAATCATCTGTGCTGCATCATTTGGTGTAAATATCTACCGGCTCAGAGGCATAACAACCTCTACATTCACAAGGAGAGACTTTCAAATTGTATCCCGGATGTTGTCAAGCCAACGTAACAAGTTTCTGTCCGATTCTGAACTTCTAAAAATATACGTTCGTGTAAAACACAGAATCCAAAGGAGTCTCTAAATTCACTCATACAGAAACGATGCCCTAAAACCACATTTTCATTTGTTACAGTTACTAGAATTGGACCTTATGATTCAGATATAGTACTTGATGGTAGGAACGTAGGGAGAATAAATTTCACTCTAAACATCTTGAGAAAAATTAATTTACATCGACTCTCTCCAGCAGAAAAGTCAGTTGAAGATCTCGTAAAGGAAGCCATAAAACAAGAATCCAGAGGAGAAAACTTGAAGGGAGAGAGTACCCTGGGTACAACTCTGCGGCCTTCTGAAGAGATGACACAAGGAAAAGAGGTTAAGTTGCACTGTGAATTGCGTTTCTTGAAAATTACGTTTTTTAAAGTTTATGTACCTTTCTCTTAAGGTCTGTGAGGGCTAGAAGTATGAAATTTTATAAATTTATGTCTATAAACTCAGTAAACATTATCTCGAGACTAAATTTTGAGATTCTGAATGTAAGCTAAGACATGGTGCAACGTGCTTGTAATTTCATATAAATGTTGTATTATACTTACATACTTAGTGTTATACCTACACTTAGACTAACACTTATCTGCTTTATTTGCACTAACGTATACTTATTAACTTTATTTATACTTACTTCCATACACTTATACTTTCACTTATAATTTTACATATTCTTACTTACTTATACTTACACTTTTTAACTTTATGTTATACTTCTTGCTTGCACTTATATATACATTTATTAATTTTGTATTTACTTCCTTGTTTGTGTTATACCTAGTTACCTGTACTTATAAATTTTAAATTATACTTAATTATTTATACTTACAATGGAAACTGTCGAAAGCTCAAGGTTTTATTCTGAAATGATACAGCAATAAGTGTAAGAATGTTTTATACAACATTCCATCACGAAAGACTTCGTTCTCACATACTTACAGAACTAGAGATAAAAATTATTAAAATTCTCCTATTCGATATATTCAAAAAACCTCATGAGAGATGCTGATATGTAAGAATGTTTTATACAACATTCCATCACGAAAGACTTCGTTCTCACATACTTACAGAACTAGAGATAAAAATTATTAAAATTTTCCTATTCGATATATTCAAAAAACCTCATGAGAGATGCTGACTGTAGGCAAAGAGATTAAACAGAGAAAATTTTGTAAAAATCTCTTGAATATTTTCTTAGCAAAAGGAACATACATAATTTTTGGAAACTAAAATTTTTAAACTGCTTAAAAAAATATTTAAATATATAAATTATCTAAGGATATTAACAGTAAATGTGTTACTTTCATGTAAAGAACGGTGAAGAATTTCATTTCTTTATCTTCAGAACTATGGATTTGGTGTATCTTTTAAATAATGTGTGTTTTAATGAACATCTCCACTTAAAGAATGGTCAGTTTGGTACTGGAGGGAAGAGTGAGGGAGAAAAACTGAGAGGGAGGCCTAGGTATGAGTAGCTTACAGTATGCAGCTTCAGATGGATGTAGGTTGCTGCAGTTGATGGAGAGACTTTCACAGGACAGACTACCGTGGGGACTTGCATCGATATAGTTTCTTGACTGTAGACCAAAACCACAGATATGAGTTAGCTGTCACTTTTATATGTTTTAGTCCAATTTCCTCCTACGGTAGTTAACAATTTTAACTTCTTTTATATGAGTCACTTAACATATTTAGACCTAAATCGTTAGGTTTTCCTGACGTAGCCGAGAAACGGTTATGTGTACGGCTGCTCACAGAGTTTGTGGGTTGGTGGATGGTTGTGTGTTCCGCCGGGACATTGTTACGAAGAAAATCACTTTTGCATCATGAGCTCCAGTGCAGTGACGAGCGCCTCATTTCTTGAGTTGCAAGGGGAGGGTTTTTTTTCCGACTAGGGTCACTTGTTTCGTCTCACCTGTGAGGGATACGCTGCGGGTAAGTACGTTGGGGTAGCATATGGTCTCTATTAGATTCAGTACCACGTGACCTCTGTTCCTCTGATAGGTACTGCAGGTATCACGCCATGCTCAGCTGGTCTCCTGTCTTTCATTACAAGGGTCCCAGAAAGGTAAGATCTGTTCGGAAAGTGAAGTCATCTTACCTCCTTTTGGCAGTCTTTTAACCTGGCACATTTCTCAGATATTTCACACATAGCAAAGGTTTAGTCCAAATATTACATAGAAAGAGTACCGAATTACTCAACTGATATGAAATGCAATCACATTTTCGACACGAGGGGAAACTACGAATCCAATCACTTGACTGTTGCGGGAATATTAAGGAAATTACGAATCAAGTCACTCGAGTATTGCGGCAATATTAAGTGTGGTAGAAAAGTTATTATTTTTTACTTATTTACTGCAATTACAAAACCTGTCGTCCTGTGTGTCTAGGTCGTACAATACATCAGTACACTCAAAATTCTCTTCATAATCTTTTTCTCTTGCGCATTAATGAATCAATTTTCAGATACTACACTATACAATAAAACGTAATAATATACGTAGATATGAAGAAGAGTGTCCGTTTATAATTCATACACATGTAAAGTTTTATTCCGATCTTGATGAAAGTTTGCACACTTTACCTTCAAGACAACAGGAGGAGCACTGTCAACATAAGATATCGTAATCTGACTTGAAACATACATGTATGTAATACGTCAAGGCGAAACGGTTATTACCAAAAACCCCTGAAAATTCTTGGTAGAAAATACTCTCGGAAAATACTTGATCGACTTACTTCAGAGGTGTTGGTCAATTTACTTCTAATTTCTACACTCAGAAGAAACAATTAAGAAAATTAATAAAAATTAAATGCCTAACAAACAAAATATATCGTGGCAAACTGACTGCAATTCTTGTCGCGAGAATAATTTACAGCGGCAATACTCGTCTTGGAGCTAGTATCACCAGGCGTCGTTAGATAGCGGGACGAGCGAAAGCTCGAGAATTTTACAGAAACATAACTGCAAACTCTTATTTATTGAATAGCTGCCGTTGTTACTTTCATATCCCAGAAGATACTTAAACCTGTGTTTCAAAATTACTTTTATTATTCAAATCCACAGGGTCATACAAGCGCTAAGGCAGTTCAGGGTATAGTACCAGCAATAGTCACTAGATCGCCGGCCGTCCAAAAGATCGAACAGAATTGTGACGTAAACTGTTCGAATAGTTCGAGTCCTGCGCAAACGAAGCCCTGCTTTAAATAGTTAAAACTGACCTGAAACAACAGAATACGAGTAACAATAGATGGTGCAACTAATCATCTTTTCATACGGGTGAAGACGTATTCATTCGTCGGATTCCGTTGATACACAGTGATTAAAATATGGCCACCAATGGTCAGTTCACCACGTGGCTTGCGTTCGCTATGAGTATCAACAAGGTACAATGCCGTCTCTTTTTTGTGGCAAATGTTAAACATTCTGGTCAACGCCGGGCACTGCAGCTAGTAAGTAAATATATACGAAACATAAGTTGGTATGAAGAAAATAAGATAAAGGTAAATAATTAAACAAAAACAAAAGGAATAAATATATTGTACTAATTCCTATGTAAATTTTCTATTTAATTGCGGTTTTCGGCTACCTCGGTACATCATGTTTTGCCTGCGCTGAGTGGGAAAATAACCTACACTTCAGCGATCTGTAATGAAATGTCCAGTTATTTAGCGACTAGATAAATACATCGAGTCTTCACTATTATTGTCACTAACGACTACTGTATTTATATTTAAAGTAAATTAGAACTGAATCACAACTGAATATGCTGAAAGAAACTTAGAGATGGTAGTTACAAGTTAAACTTCGAGGCCGTCTATGGGTTGTGCTTTGATGACGTGGAAGAGAAGCAGGCGTCTGGGTTTGACAGCACGCTCAATACGAAATTCTATCGTAGCGGATGAGTCAAATTTGCCTTATCCTCCTCAAAGGCTGATATAAATTAAAGACTTTATTTAAATATTTTAAATACATTAAGTGCACTGCAATATCTATACCGAAATAAATGCAGTCACTTTTCACTAGAGATAACAACAGACACTCAACATGCTCAAAGATATAACTTAATTCATCTAAAGTACTTTTGGGAAGTAATATATTTTCATATAAAAACATCGAAGAAGAACAGCGTGATAGCGATTTCCCGGTGCTGTAAAATGGACAAAAAAACGACGTTTATCTCTGAAATTATTTCCTCCTATGAACTGCATACTCGAAACATACTCATATTTCAAAAATTAATATGCTTTGTATCCATTAAAGTTCTATTAAAAAGCGAGTGATGAGTAATTCCTTTTACTACAATTCACTTACGGCCCAGTTATTTCTCCCCGGGCAGCATCAGCGAGGGAATTAAAATAAAATTAAATACATAGCCGTAATTAAGTGGGCACATGTAGTTAAAACACATATTTTTATGCTATTCTTTTTTAGAAAAGATTTTGAATGCATTCACTGTGCATCTACATTACTTACAGACAATTTAAGACAGTTAAAGACAATTTAAACTTTGAGATATCTAGGGAACGTTCCAGAATTTCCACACTACCCTTGTATCAGGAAAGTTGGACGTGAACTGCTGTAACTACGGACACAAACCTAGGAAAACATGGGCCAAATTACTATCGATGCACGATACTGAGGCGCATCTTCCTATGTGAAACTGATAGAAACAGGACGCAGACTTACGGTGTTGCAATGTGAAAGCGAAATACAGAATTTAACAAAATCCACATAATTCGTGTTGTGACTTTTGTGATATTTAGCAGGACCATTCAGGTCACGTTGGTTTATAGTAACAGACTACGAACGCAGATTTTGGTGTTTCGACTTGATGTATTTTTAGTTATTCTGAATCCAACGAATGTTACCGAGATTCATTGAAATTAGATGTTAAAAGCGTCTTACTTCTTGCCAAACACAACTAGCTCTTTATACTCATGATGTAATGAGTGCTGTTGACAGGAGATGTCAAATTGATTCCATGTTTTTAGATTTCCAGAAGGCCTTCGACACCGTTCATCACAAGCGACTTCTAACCAAAATGCGTGCCTATGGAAAATCGACTCAGTTGTGCGACTGGAATCGTGATTTCCTGTTAGAAAGGTCACAGTTCGTAGTAATAGACGGATAGTCATCGAGTAAAACAGAGGTAATATCCGGCGTTCACCAAGAGAGTTCCTGATCTATATTAACGACATAGAAGACAATCTGAGTAGCCGTTTTAGATTGTTTGCAGATGATGCTGTCATTTACCGTCTTCTAAAGTCATCAGATGACAGAAAGAATTGCAAAATGATATCGATAAGACATCTGTATGGTGCGAAAAGTGGCAACCGACCCTGATTAAAGAAAAGTGTGAAGTTATTCACATCAGTACTATAAGAAATCCTCTAAATTTCGATTACGTGATAAGTCACATAAATCTGAAGGCTGCAAATTTAACTAAATACTTAGGAATTACAATTACAAATAACCTAAATTGGAACGATCACATAGATAATGTTGTGGATAGAGCAAACCAAAGACTGCGATTCATTGGCAAAACACTTAGAAGGTGCAACAGGTCTACGTCTACTAAAGAGACTGCTTACTTGACCGCCCTATTCTGGAGCATTACTGTACGGTGTGGGATCCGCATTAGGTGGAACTGACGGATGACATTGAAAAAGTTCAAAGAAGGGTAGCTAGTTTTGTACTATCGCGAAATAAGGGAGATAGCGCAACAGATATGATACGTGAATTGGAGTAGCAGTCATTAAAACAAAGGTGTTTTTTGTTGCGACGGGATGTTCTCATGAAATTTCAGTTTTCTCCTTACATTGTGAAAACATTCTGTTGGCATCCACCTACATAGGGAGAAATGATCATCACGATAAAATAAGAGAAATCAGGGCTCGCACAGAAAAATTTAAGTGCTCGTTTTTCCCGGGCGCCGATGGAGAGTGGAACGGTAGGGAGAGAGCTTGAAGGTGGTTCATTGAACCCTCTGCTTGGCACTTTATTGTGAATAGCAGAGTAGTCACGTAGATGTAGATGTATATGTAGATAACCTCACCCATTCCAAATTACCGTAACGTATTCGACAAAGAAATGGTATCTATAAACTTTATTCAAAATTAATGTGAATAGTGATAGGGTGGTTGTGGTACAGAAAAGAAGGAGAATATGGTGTAAATAAAGGAACAGCAACAGGACGAATAAAGGAATGGAGAAATAAGAAAATATGGAATAAGGCCATAAAACAATCAGGGGAAAATAGAAGAAAAACAGTCATAACCTACCAGGAGAATTAATAAATACTGACACAAAACTGTCACACGGAAGAATGAAGGTATGAGTATATATGTATCTTACAGAAATTAGTGATAAAATTAGTGTAAAGTACTGTGTTAAATAAACTCACCTGAAAGTGTTGTTACACTATAAACTTCAAAGAGCGGACTGGTCGTTTTGTAGCGCTGCGGATCCTTCGTAAGACCTGCAATGTCACGTAATGGGACGTATGCGCCTATCTTTCTCATGTGCCTTGGGAACGCAGTATATGACGTAGAACTGTCACCGCGACTTCTCTCTTGGTAGTGAAGTGTCGAGCGCGCGGCAGGCGGTTGTATGGATTAATAGCAGTAAGATGGTTCAACATGGAGACACGACTATATGGTAGGAAGAAGCTTTCGTATTTGGGCGTACCAACGACTGACTTAAGTTGTCGCTTTGTCTGTGTACCAACGCTGACTGTCCCACTGTTGGCAGGGGTGGCCGAGCGGTTCTAGGCGCTACAGTCTGGAACCGCGCGACCGCTACGGGCGCAGGTTCGAATCCTGCCTCGGGCATAAGTATATGTGATGTCCTTAGGTTAGTTAGGTTTAAGTAGTTCTAAGTTCTAGGCGACTGATGACCTCAGAAGTTAAGTCCTATTGTGCTGAGACCCATTTGAACCATTTGACTGTCCCAGGTGTATAGATCGAAAGATGACACCTAGCAAACCGCAGAGGTTAGCACACTGGACTCGCATTCGGGAGGCTGACGGTTAAAACCTGCGTCCGGTCGTGCTGATTTGTGTTTTCTGTGATTTCCCTAAATCGCTTCAGGCATATGCCGGGATAGTTCGTTTGAAAGGGCGCGGCCGACTTCCTTCTCCACCCTTCCCTAATCTGATGAAACTGATGACCTCGCTGTTTGGTCCCCTCCCCCAACCAACTAACACCTAGCAACTATACAACAACAGAGCTCGTAAAAAGATTTGAAACGTCCCCTTAGAAAAATTTATACATGACTGTGCTTAAAACTGACACACAATATTTTTAGCGCAACGCAATCTGACTTTCAATAATCCATACAAAAGAATGGCCCTGACTAACATTAACCTATACCTTTCACAAATCACTTACCTCACAAAAATCTTCGTTACTCGAACTACTGCAATACAGTGAGCGCCACTACTGCCAGCTAAATAAAAGATTCAAACTACGGAAGGCACTAACTACTGATAGGTATAGTTAGCAAATGAAAGATATTAATAGAGAACAAACCATGTATTTGCCTTAATAGTGTTGAAAAATCATAATATACATAGGAGTTCATGACATCCAGTCTTAATAATTTCCAAACTCCGCCATTTCTCTCCCCACATCCACCACTGCTGGCGGCTCACCTCCAACTGCGCAACGCTACGCGCTGTTCACATCCAGCTGCCGCTGCCCAACACTACAATGCCAGACAACAATGCAAACTAGCCACAGACTGCACACAGCACAGCCAGTGATTTTCATACAGTGCGCTACGTAACGTTACCAATAAGAAAACATACGTAACGTTGCCAATAAGAAAACATAAACAGCCTACTTACATAGCCCCCATGTTCCCCACAAAAAATTTTACAAATTGTTTTCCTGTTTTCGCATCCCGCGACTGTCTGTGTCAATTTCTAGTTCTTGTAACAGCCCTGAAAAGTTTCAATGTCGTCTTTGCAACGTCCTGCTAAAATAATATGTCGTAAATGTTCAGGCAGGTTGATTAAGCAAATGCGGATGAGTTCTGAGGGGCTGTATGGGTTTGAAAGATACTGATTCTTATGCAACATGTCTTAAAAATATTTCATAAGACTGGAAAATTCAGATTGTTCGAAACGTTTCATCATTATGCTGCTATGTTTTACTCGGTCTTGTGTAGTTTGAGACCAATATGCTGAGAGGAAGGCATGATAAAATTCTCCTTCGCTGTGGCAATCGTGAATGACCGATCGCATTCTTATAGCTGGTTCATTTTCTAAATAGCCACACATAAATTCTAATCTGTGCTGCAATGACCAGTTGGGAGGAAAACAATGAGAGAATTGATGGAGCCGTGCTTGCGGATGAATGTCGTTGCTAGAATTCTTAAATGTTTTGAATTTACGCGTAATAATAAACAGCTTATAATCAAAATCATCATGACGGCGAGTCGCATGTTGGTCATTGTTACGTCGTTTCGGCGGTTCCATCTCAAAATTCGGTGTAACTTGCCAATTTCTTTCATAATTTCCGAAGTGCCCTGTGTTATTATTTTGTGGCTGTTCCGTATTTCTATGTCCCTCTTCCCGTATTGGAGCGCGAGTGTCCTCTGAAATACGTAATTCTTGTATTACCTGTGTCAGCTGATCTTGTACTTCCCGGATTTCTCTTTGGTGTTGCGTATTAATTTGATTCAGATTTTGTTTCAGTTTCCTAATTTGTTCGCACTCTTCTGTGTCATTAAAGACTTCCGGTTTTGTGTCATTCAGATTATCATCTACCTTCGTAAATAAATTATTTAGCTGATCCGAAAGTTCAACTACTTTCGCTGATAATGATCTAATTTCCTCCATGTGTCTTTCTGAACCAATTTTCAGAGTATCTACTGTGTCCTTTAAGTTTTCTTGAGTTTTTGCAAGTTGCGTAACCGAATCAGTAGATGCAACTGAGTCAATTTTAGCTTGCAGGGTCTCATGATTTTGATGAACAATAGTTTGCAGTTCTTTTATGGCTGCTTCGTGATTCTGTAATGCATTTTCATGCCGCGAAAAAATAGGTTGAAAATGCTCACAAATTTGTGTTTTTACGTCATTACAGACTTTTTGACATTTAGATTCAATGTTATGTAACTCAGTAGTTAAATCTTCACGTGTTTGTTCAAGTGTGGTGTCTAACTTTTGAAGCTTTTGCTGTGTTTGTCTCTGATTTTGTTCCATTGTGTCTAACTTTTGAAGCTTTTGTTCCATTGTGTCTAACTTTTGAAGATTTTGTTCCATTGTGTCTAACTTTTGAAGCTTTTGCTGTGTTTGTCTCTGATTTTGTTCCATTGTGTCTAACTTTTGAAGCTTTTGTCCCATTTGTTGCATTAATTGTAATAACAATGCACTGGTGTCTGAAACATGTTCCTCAGTGCTATTCGGCAATGCATTTGAACCGGCAATATTCGCAGTTTGAAAAGCAGAAAATGTGTCTTGACTTATTCGAGAAAAGGGTGAGGACGCAAAACCTGAGTCTACAGTATTTGCAATATTGTGTTCTGTCATTCCCGATTTCTGAGGCGTGCTGTTGCCGACCGATCGATCGATAATGCTTCCCTGTTCACTACCTGTTTCACTGTCTACACCATTATTTGACGCCCGCTCCATTTCCCTATGCACAGTTACCAAATTACTACTTTGAACATCAGTTAATTCATTACTCGGTGGCGCTAACACACTGCTTTAGTTTTCACTGTCATTTCTCAGTTTACTTTGGAGCCTAGTATTACGTTTTTCACACGCCATAATTGTCACAATATTTCACACGATAACACAGAAAAACACAATTTGAAGAGCAACAATAAGAGAACACATTAACATAGCACTGAAAATAATATCTCGGTAATTGCAAGCGCAGCTGCGAAATACTTGGTGCAAATCTACATGCATGCCACAACTGTTTTACTGTACAACAATGAAAGACTGCAACTACAAAGGAGATTCTCTCTACAATTACGCGCTAGCAATAAACAAAATCTACAGTAATTACACAAACTACAAGTAAAACTCAGAAGATTCCAGTGAGGTATCCTCGGCTAAGGGTCGACATATGAAACGTCCCCTCAGAAAAATTTATACATGACTGTGCTTAAAACTGACACACAATATTTTTAGCGCAACGCAATCTGACTTTCAATAATCCCTGCAAAAGAATGGCCCTGACTAACATTAACCTATACCTTTCACAAATCACTTACCTCACAAAAATCTTCGTTACTCGAACTACTGCAATACAGCGAGCGCCAGTACTGCCAGCTAAATAAAAGATTCAAACTACAGAAGGCACTAACTACTGATAGGCATAGTTAGCAAATGAAAGATATTAATAGAGAACAAACAATGTATTTACCTTAATAGTGTTGAAAAATCATAATATACATAGGAGTTCATGACATCCAGTCTTAAAAATTTCCAAACTTCGCCATTTCTCTCCCCACATCCACCACTGCTGGCGGCTCACCTCCAACTGCGCAACGCTACGCGCTGTTCACATCCAGCTGCCGCTGCCCAACACTACAATGGCAGACAACAATGCAAACTAGCCACAGACTGCACACAGCACAGCCAGTGATTTTCATACAGTGCGCTACGTAACGTTGCCAATAAGAAAACATACGTAACGTTGCCAATAAGAAAACATAAACAGCCTACTTACAGATTCTAACTTACGAGATTTGAAACCCAACAAGAATTGCTAACTGTCAGTGAATGCACGTCCGTTTCGTCCAGGATCCGAACGAACAATGCGTAGGGAATTACGAGGGTTGGCCAGAAATTAATGCACTGCCTTTTCTTTTTCTCAGCCGAAAAGAATGCTACAAATGCGAAACGTTACGTATGTGTTATTTCAAGTCTCATGAGTGAACGCGCGAAGTCTCAGTCACTTCCGACAGACAGCGTAGCTGCAGGACAGTTTCAGAGCAGCGTCTGTAGGTGATGTACGTTACAAGCAATGGGCCGTTGTTCCATTTCTCACTGCAGAGAAAGAAATTAAGGAGAATATTCAACCGCTTGAGCAAAATCTATGGAGCACCTGTGGTCCACAGTAGTTAGTCGTTGGGCACGGAGGATGAGGTCATCACAAGGTGGTTCGGGGGAGCTCCACGATTTGTAGTGGTCGGGGAGACCATCTACGGCTGTCATGTTGCAGCGAGCTGATGTTGTCATTCGCGAGTACAGACGCATTATGACTCAGCAGGTTGGCGCTGCATCTGTCGATCAGTAAAGCAAGTGTGGATGCAATTATCCACACTCTTGGATATTCAACAGCGTCTTGATTTGTTGCAAACTTTTGAATCTGCGGGGGAGGCCTTCTCGTCCTGGACTGGGACAGGTGATGAAACCTGTGTTCAACATTTTGATCTCGAAAAAAAAAAACGACAGTCGATGGAGTGGCTTCATTCCCACTCCTCACAGAAGAAAAAATTCAAACCAACTGCTTTCACCAATAAGGTCATGATATCCGCGTTCTGGGACTGTGAAGGTGTGATCCTCATTGATGTGATGCCTAGAGGTGGTACCATTCATTCAGAATCATATGTCAGTACATTAACAAAACTGAAGAAGCGCTTCCGGCGACTTTGACGCCACAGCAACCCAGGAGATGTTTAGCTGCAACACGGTAACACTCAGCCCCACAAAGGTCTGAGGAGTGTGAACACATCCCAAAACAGGGTTGGGCAGTGTTATCCTATCCACCCTACATCCTTGATCTAGTCCCCTCGGACTTCCACTTGTTTGGGCCATTAAGGGATCCCATTCGTGGAAGACATTTTGAGGACGAAGAGGAGGTGATTCACACAGTGAAGCACTGGCTCCATCACCAGGACAAAGTGTGGTACCGACAGAGCACACACGCCATTGTTTCGCGCTGGAGGAAGGCCATAGAACGCGAAGGCGATAACGTGAAAAATAGGGTGTGTAGATAAAACACAATTCTTTTCAGTAAAGAATTGCTGAAAAAAACGCAGTCCATTACTTTCTGGGCAACCCTCGTACATGCAATGCGAAGTGGCCTGCGCTGGATTCGGTCCGAAGAAAATAAGGCATTCATTAGTGTTATGCTAAAAGGCAGGTTTTCACATGGTAGTTCTCTAGGCTGTCCGGTCTTGTGCCATCCTCTTCAGGTCCGCATAATTTCCTCTTCCCTTTATGTCATCTGTCATCTTGTATTTCCTTCTTCCTCTCAGTCTTCTCCCACAACCAGTCGTTCCAAAGCATCTGCTAGCAAGCACTCCCTTCTCAATGAGGGTCCCAACCAGTTATTTTTCCTTTCTCTAATAACCTTCAGCAGACATCTTCCCACACCAACACTTTCCAATACTCTTTCATTACTCACTCTTTCCATTCAGCTTATCCTCTCCATTCTTCTCCACATCCACGTCTCAAATGCTTCTAACCGTTCTTCAGCCTCTCTTCTCACCGTCCATGTTTCTGCCCCATATAGTGCCACACTCCAGACAAAACATTTGCCAAACCTTTTCCTCAGACCTTTATCTAATTTGCATCATAACAGTGTCCTCTTTCTGTTGAATGCTTCCTTCGCTATGTCAATTCGAGTTTTCACCTCCTGGTGACATATCAACACTTCAGTTATTGTGTTTCCTAGATTTTTAAATGCGCTTACTTGGCTTACGGTAGCTTGTCCTATTTTAATACTGGACAGTCTGCGTCTTGTACTGATGACTACACTCTTCGTGTTTGCCGTTTATTTGCATCCCATATTCCACAGAAGCTTAATTCAGATCATTCAGCATGTTATTCAATGTCCGCTCATTTCTGCCACTAATATCATGTCATCAACAAATCTTGTACATTCTATTCTGGTTCCATCGATACATATTTCTTTTTTCCCATCTATGCCTTTCGCAATGATGTCTTCAAGGTATGCATTACACAACAGTGGGGAAAGGCAACAACCTTTTCTAACACCTCGCCTAACGCTGCTCCCTTCTGACATTCCATTTCCAGTCCGTATCCTTACTTTTTGGTATAAATATAGATTGTGTATCAGTCGCCTCTCTTATCCAATCTACTCCTTTCGTTTTCAAAATATCCATCAGCTTGTTCCACTGAACTCTGTCAAAAGCCTTTCCTAAATCTATAAAAACAGCAAAGATTTCTTTACCTTTCCATATATCATTCCCCTATAGTGCTTAAAAGGCCAACAGCATCTCTTGTTCCTTTTCCTCTTCTAAAGCCGAATTGCTCCTCTGCAATCCCTCTATCCAACTTACCACATAGTCTTCTATTCAACACTCTCAGAAACATTTTAGCTGCATGAGAAATTAGACTGATGCTCCTATGCTCTTCACATTTTTAGTGTTTCTCTTTTTCTCTATTAATATCATAACTGTTGCAAGGAAGTCCTCAGGCCATTCCCCTTTGTCATATAATTGCAGAGGCAGACTATTTCCTTTCATTCCTTGTTTCCCAGACTCGTCAACAGTTCTGCCGTCAAATTATCAATTACACGTGTCTTTCTATTCTTCACCTCCTTCAGAGCCCTTTATACCTCCGTTTCCAAGATGGTGAATCACTTTCCATCTTCTGGCACATATTGCTCCTCTTCAAACTTAATTTCGCTTTGTACCGGGTGATCAAAAAGTCAGTATAAATTTGAAAACTTAATAAACCACGGAATAATGTAGATAGAGAGGTAAATATCGACACACATGCTTGGAATGGCATGGGATTTTATTAGAACGAAAAAAAGGCATTGCTAGACGCGTGAAAGATCTCTTGCGCGCGTCGTTTGGTGATTATTGTCTGCTCAACCACCACTTTCGTCATGCTTGGCCTCCCAGGTCCCCAGACCTCAGTCCGTGCGATTATTGGCTTTGGGGTCACCTGAAGCCGCAAGTGCATCGTGATCGACCGACATCTCTAGGGATGCTGAAAGACAACATCCGACGCCAATGCCTCACCATAACTCCGGACATGCTTTACAGTGCTGTTCACAACATTATTCCTCGACTACAGCTATTGTTGAGGAATGATGGTGGACATATTTAGCATTTCCTGTAAAGAACATCATCTCTTCTTTGTCTTAATTTGATATGCTAATTATTGCTATTCTGATTAGATGAAACGGCATCTGCCGGATGTTTTTTGAACTTTTGTATTTTTTTTTTTTTTTGTTCTAATAAAACCCCATGTCATTTCAAGCACGTGTGTCAATTTCTACCTCTCGATCTACATTATTCCGTGATTTATTCACTTTTCAAATTTATAATGACTTTTTGATCACCCAGTGTTTCACTCCTCTTAAACAGACATTCAATATATTCTTGTCATCTGTTCAAAACCTCCTGCGGATCTTCTGCTAGAGAACCAACTCAGGTAGACAATGAGGAACAGATGTATTACTAATAACATAAATATACTTTCATCCATTCAAGAGCATATATTCACAAGAACAGAAGTGTAGTTAATCAATCGAGGTCTCTATTTTACTAAGCATTTTTGATAGTCAAAAAATTTTTATATTTCCTTTCTTTTTACGGTTCCGTCCCCAGATTGGTAAAAAAGGAGTCCTTACTCTGTTGTCCATCTGCCTGTCTCTCCGACTCTTAAGACTCCTGTTTTTCAGGAACGGGTGGAGATATCATCCTGAAATTTCTGTCAGGCACTAAGACCTACAGACCCTTGGCCGTGTGAAATTTTAAGCTTCTCAATCAAAACACTCAAAATATTCTGTCATTTATGTCACATACTGCGATACTCGCGAATTCACTCATTAAAATCTATAAAAGAACTATCTACAACCAAACCCCGCACGGTGATGTAGCGGTATGCGCTTGCAGGGAAACCGAAAGATCTTGGGATCGAACCTGCGTCAGACACGGATTTTTCAGTATTACTCTTACCGTATCCTTCACCTCTCAATGCTACGAGGAATCGCCACAAATAACACGCTGTTCGAATTCCACGTTGAACTTTAAGTACTCCTCCCCAGATTAATAACAGGGGTGCGTTAGTGACATGCAAGTCACCGATGTGGCGTCCAATAGAAAGACTTGCACCAGACCGTTGAGCAACACGAAATTACTATTATTATGTACACACACAGTTAAGTTTGTACTGAACCCTCAGAAGTTCTTCTCGCAGTTGTCCAGTATTTTAATAGCCAAACGCAAGTTACTTTATGAACATCCCTCCAACTACCAGAGTGTGTTAAACCATTTATGAAGTGTATTAAGAAAATTCTCTTATATTTTCCCGACTCAGCTGCACATTTTTAATTAGATTACATGTTTCGAACACTCTGGATCATCTTCAGATCTAAAACTAAGCAAAACTAAACATGTACCAACTAACATTTTACAACAACTAGAAAAGAAAAAAAATCTGAATAAATGTAGAATTTATCTCGCTACACTTTACCTCGCTTCATTTTATAAACTTATTATTTTACGTCGGTTACATGGTTCATACGCAGTGTTCTGCACTATTAGTATTTCAGCGAGAATTTTTACATAATTATACTTTCTATAACTTTAGCACAATCCCTCTTGTTTAAATGATAATGTCCCCACCATCCCCTCCCTGCTTCCTTTCACCTCCTCCCCCCTCCCCTCCAATCAGCCTCACTCCATTTCTCCTCTCCCCCTCCCCCCTTCCACCAATATTAACCTACTCAAAACGTTGATTGCAGTTGCAAAACACGGTTTTCTTACACCAGGTCCTGAGTAGACAAGACGGATTGCTGACTCAACTACTTTCGGTAAACTGTACCTTTATGTACAGTTTCTTCCCTTTTCTGCCTGTTGGAAAATGTTAGATGGTGCACTTTTAGATAAACTTTGTTGTGAATCTGAAGAATGACCCAGAGTTATAGAAACATGTAATCTTCACTGAAGTGCCAAAGAAACTGATATAGGCATGTGTCTTCAAAGACGGGGATATGTAAACAGGCAGAATACGGCGCTGCTGTCGGCAACGTCTATGTAGGACAACATGTGTCTGTTGCAGTTGTTCGATCGGTTACTGCCGCTACAAAACGCAAGTTATCAAGATTTAAGTGAATTTCAACGTGGTGTTATAATCCGCGCACGAGCGACGGGACAAAGCATCTCCGAGATAGCGACAACGTGGGGATTTTCCCATACAACCATTTCACGAGTGTACTGTGAGTATCAGGAATCCAGTAAAACATCAAATCTCCGACATCGCTGCGGCTGGAAAAAGATTGCGCTAGAACGCGACCAACGATGAGAAGACAATCATTCAACGTGACAGAAGTGCAACCCTTCCGCAAACTGTTGCAGATTTCAGCGCTCGTCCATCAACAAGTGACAGCCTGCGAAACATTCAACTAAACTTCATCGATATGGGCTTTCGGAGCCGAAGGCCTACTCGTGTAGCGTTGAAAACTGCATGACACAAAGCTTTACTTCTCTCTTGCTCCGTCAACACCGACATTTTGGACCGTTGATGATTGGAAATGTGTTGCCTGGTCGGACGAGTCTCGTTTCAAATTGTATCGAGCGGATGGATGTGTACTAATATGGAGACAAAATCATTAAACCATGGACCCTGAATGTCATCTGCGAACTGTTAAAGCTGGTGGATGCTCTTTATTGGTGTGAGGTGTGGGCAGTCGGAGTGATATGGGACACTTGATATGTCTAGATATGACTCTGACAAGTGACTCGTACGTAAGCATACTGTCTGATCATCTGCATCAGTTCATGCCGATGTGCGGACGTGGGCAATTCCAGCAGGACAATGACACCCCACACGTCCAGAATTGCTACAGAATGGCTCCAGGAACACTCTTCTCAGTTTAAAACACTTCCGCCGGCCACCAAATTCCCCAGCTGAGACGTAACAATAAATGAGAATTATTTTAAATATCAATACGCTTGCTGAATCTCTCAAGATGATTATGTCCGCTGTGGCATTGATGAAGTATTACGAGTGACCACGTTACAAAAATGCAACTGATATCTGAAGCTGTTTAAATAGGCATCTACGTCCCATCACTTTCCTACAAGTGAAAATTTCCCGGCATAGCTCAGCGTAAGACATTCCGCGGCCGCAGACATTTCAGGTGCTTCGTAGGGACGACAACTGCTATTCGCCATCACAGCAGGTAAGTCCTGGGGTTGACCAGACACCGCGCATGCGCAGTACGTCGCCGGCCGCTAGCCCGCTGGCGCAGATACGCATCTCGTTTTGCTCCGTCCTGTTGGCGCTATTCTACAGCTCTCGGCTCTCCCAATGCGCCACTGTGAATGCATTACCAACAGGGGACGGTGTCCGCGTTTATGCTGCGGCCTTGGCGACGTTATGAAAGGAAGCAGAGTCGTGCAGACTCCTGTTGGAGGAAAGGAGGCGGGTCTTATTCGAAGCTCCCTAGTTCCTAGCTGGGTAATACGGTTCCACAGATAAAGATGGCGTCTCCTCTCACTTCACGTACACGGGATGTTCGAGATAGTGTTTTTGCCTACATCTTAAAAAGTAATTCGTCAACCAAATATTTATTTAGATACGTAGATCTAAGAAATGGTACTCCTTCTGCGTTTTTCTGAACGCATGTGATGTTATTTTCCAGAGAGTTACAGCAACGAGTTATAATTTTATAAACAAAACATTTTCGCGTGTAGCTGATAAGTTTAAACCGACGGCGTCTAACAACCCTACCACAACAAAGGTCAAAAATTAATTATGATTTTAGTGTTGCTCACGCTGCTGAATATTGCATTTTTGGGCAACAACAAAGTTATATTATGTGGCAGGTGTCATTAGAGCACAGTTAATAAAGTCACTTCTTGAAATAATGCGGGGTCAGGAATTTTCTCTGCCTCGTGATGGCTGGGTGTTGTGTACTGTCCTTAGGTTAGTTAGGTTTAAGTAGTTCTAAGTTCTAGGGGACTGATGACCATAGATGTTAAGTCCCATAGTGCTCAGAGCCATTTGAACCATTTTTTTGAAATAATGGATAAACTAAGAACTCACCTTTTCGTGTTTCCTACGCTGGTCTCGTTGTGAACTCATGGCTCAGTCGTCGAAAATCTAGGTAGTGATGATTCCAAGCTCGGATGCAAAGAGGCCTAGATGTTATTCTGCGATATTCAGAAGTTTTATAGATGTGTTTCATAAACCATTCTTGAAGTTTAAACTTTTGCAAGTTAGGACAATGGTGATATAAAAAAGTAATCAGCACACCAAATCTTTTATTACTTCTGTTGCAATATCACGTAACTCGTTCCAAAACATCACTTCACAATATAAAACATACTTGAAAATATCTTCCTCACTGTTAAAGTTCACATTTCATAAACTGACTACAATTTGCGTCTTTTTAAGATGACGACCAAAGTTTGACTCTCCAATAACCGCTTACGCGCCCAAAAATCAGAGTTACAAGTATGTCAATGATAATAGTGACAAACGAAGAATACACGTAAGAATAATATCATTGCAATATCTACATATCGATGTATCGAAGTACCACTACATTAATGAAATCAAATCTGAATGTTGTCACAGAAATATGTTAACTATTTTACAGAAACACAGTAGAATACTGCTGGTATCGAGAGGTTGAGGTTAGATGCCGTAATGGTTACGTAATTCAAGTACCATTACAGGTGGAACAATTAATTTAAATTAAATTCTTGTCAATTTTAGTTAGGCAGCTAGAAACATTCAACGTCACGACATTCGACTATATGGGTAAGAATGGTAGCACCAGGTACGCACCTTTGATGTTTTGCAACAATCGTTTCCATCAGAGTCAACATCCTACTATTAACTGCCCTCGCAACAGTCTTATAAACAAACTTTAACGAAGTAAGTGGGCGAAAGCTATAGGGGCAGCCGGTCCATGCGTTTCGGAACTAAAACAATTCTTCCCGATTTGAACGAGGTCGGCACTACTGTACCCTGTAACACTTGATTCAAAAGGGACTTCAAGGTAGCACCCAACAGCGGCCAAAAGCGCACGAAAAATTCCTTGGGAAGGCCATCTAGACCCGGGGACTTTTGACAAGGCGATCCCACAATAAGTTTGTAAGCTTCCCCAGGCTGAAATGCAGCTAAGGGCATTGCATTACGTTCAGGTGTAGTTGTCGTATCCAAGATGCTGACAAGGGGGTCGTAAAAAGTTTCAGTGGACTCATCGATGTCGTGGATGTCTACATAGTACTGGTGTAAGATATGCACTATATCAGCCTGTCGTGAGAGAGTGAACACAAGCGCGTTGGCAACGGGTCTCATGCCGAAGCAAATGATTTAAGAAAGTCAGTTCTTCCGTCACCAATGAACGCGGTTTCGATCGAATTTTCAAGCCTTCCATTTGTATTTTCTTCAAGGTCAATAACTTTGCCTTTACACGCCTAACATCCGCAATTCGCAGAAGTGCGTGATCCGAAGCAGCATAAAGTCTCACGATGGAATAGTAATATTCGTAACTTCCCCGCAAGTCTCGCGCTTTGGTAGCAGGGAAAAGTACCAAAGTTTGCCTGAGCCTCGGTTTTGCTAGCTGTGTCCACCAGTCAAGGGTGGAAGAGTATTTCCCAGTGGACCGTAGAGTGCGCTCCCACACGATTCGCATCACGTCATGGAGAGAGGGGTCAGCTGGGTGAGCGACGTTCAACATCTACGAAGGGCGACACAATTTGACTGGTTACCGGTTAAGATTGAGAGTTGTGGTCACATCACAGTGATCCGTAAAGGAAAAAATGGTTCAAATGTCTCTGAGCACTATGGGTCTCAACAACTGAGGTCATCAGTCCCCTATAACTTAGAACTACTTAAACGTAACAAACCTAAAGACATCACACATATCCATGCCCGAGGCAGGATTCGAACCTGCGACCGTAGCGGTCACGCGGTTCCAGACTGAGGCGCCTAGAACCGCTTGGCCACACCGGCCGGCCCGTAAAGGAAGCTGGGATGACTTCAACATTAAGAATACTATCGCTCAGGCAGTCTGATAAGTAAAACCTATCTAATCCGTTACAAGAAGTCGCAGTAAAGTGGGTAAATTTAACGAACGTCGGGTATTTCCATATCCAGACCTCTTTTAGGCGTAAGGAGCAGACAAATTCATGATATTCAGGAGAGAAATTAAAATTTGGAGATTGATCAACAGGACGTAATACACAGTTAAAATTACCACCCAACAGAATAGCCGGAGGCCTCTTACGCAACAGGTAAACAATACTTTCTTTACGAAAACGTGAACGATCGATCGAGCGACCAGTGCTAGAAGGGGCCAATAAAAGAACCAAGGTAATATTAGAAGGTTGACAACCTATGTCCCTGCCAGAATCCAGCATTTCCTCTTCGGGAATAGGAATGTCTTCACGAAAGAATAAGGTGGTCCCCGTAGAATATTCGGGTGCTACATTACAGATAATACGAAAAACAGGTAAAAAGAAATTACTAAATAACACCTCCTGTAAGAAGACTACGTCCGCATATGAATCATAAATGAACTGATTCCACACGATTAACATTTAAGGAAAGAAACGTGTGGGCTTGGGTCATTGATCACAGCTATACAGGGATGTACGGAAAGTATTGAGCGAAATTAGGTAGGTAGCCGGCCGAAGTGGCCGTGCGATTAAAGGCGCTGCAGCCTGGAACCGCGAGACCGCTACGGTCGCAGGTTCGAATCCTGCCTCGGGCATGGATGTTTGTGATGTCCTTAGGTTAGTTAGGTTTAACTAGTTCTAAGTTCTAGGGGACTAATGACCTCAGCAGTTGAGTCCCATAGTGCTCAGAGCCGTTTGAACCATTTTTGAAATTAGGTAGATAGCTGAGCGTCAAGGGCCACTTCGAAGTCCACAGATGAATCAGACATCGGGGGACCAGAACCCCCATCATCACAACCTTTTTTCTTACATTTCTTACGTGTCACAGCACGGTCAGGTTGTATATGTAGGCTTTTTCTGTTGGCTACGTGGCATGGCGGCCTGTGCAGACGGAGGTGTGGGAGGGGTTATAGGGTTATAGGCCCCTCAGAATAGGGCCAGGTACCGCAGGTGCAGTCACTAAGGTGGAAGCATTCTGTGGAACTACCAATACAACAGGTGATACTTGGTCGGTAATTTTATTCTCCTCAGGAGTGGTTGTAGGCGGCAAATTCGGGAAACCGTCGGAGTCTGAAGACGAAGGAGCAGGAGGACACTGCGTTGTCTCAGACTGTAACGAAGAACACAGAAGCGTAGGAGGGGGGGTCTCCCTCTCCACACACAGGCAGCTCAGGAGGAGCCACTTCGCGAGCAGGAGGGTTGCTGGAGATAACTTCTGCGCCACTCAACGTACCATGGATGGGAGGTATCGTAGCATCGAGAGGAGCAGAGGACACAATCGATGCGGAGGAGGTTGGGACAGAAGCCAAATCCTCATCGTCACCAACCTGAGTGCGATGTCGCTTGTTTGTTACTGTTAGGGCTTCTGTCCTGGGGGCAATAGGATTCTGAACCTGTGGCGGAGGTACAGGCGGAAATTCAAAGACATGATTATCAACTGACAATTTGTTCAGTATGACCTGAAGCAGAAGCAGGTCCGACGTCGGGAGTGGAAGGAACAAGATCAGCTACCGTCAATTTGCGACGCTGCATTAATGACGGCCTTAATACAAAAACCCTCCGCGGGCAATTAGACCGAACGTGTCCACTGTCATTACATAGGAAGCTAGTTCCCTCTTGACCAGTATACATGACACGAACGCGATAACTATACGCTAGTAAATGTGGTGGAATATTGCGTTTAACATGCATTTCCACGGAACGAATTCCATTACAACTTTGTAATCTGTATTGAGTAGACCAACGTTCACGACGGACGTTTTTCACGTTACCATAAGGAGTAAATATGTCCTTTAGAAAGTTATCATCTACCTCCAGCGGGAGGTTCAACACTCGAACATTGGTATAGGCAATTTCAGCATCTGCGAGTGATACCATACTAATAGAATTGTCGCGGTGCTTGAACGGGAATTGAGAACCATGTCGCGACAGTAATCTATCAACGTGAAGGTGATCCATAAACTTCACATGAATCACGTACTCGTCTGCGTCAAAATAAGCGGTTTGGACCTGATCAGAGTTCACATGAATGGTATCGACAAGCCAATCGTCGATATCTAGAGACACGGGCTGCACATGTCACGTTGTTTTATCGAAAGTGAAGCTCACAGTACCGTTTCGTGGAATACACGCGGAAACCATGGTAGCCACAGCGGAGCAGCCGACGCCGCTGCAAGTTGGCAAACACAAACAGAAAGTAAGTCGGAGCGGAGGCGCTACGGCTCAATCGGCAGGCAGAACAACACTAACGAGGTAAACTCCACACAAGCGACGATGTGGCAAGTGATGTAAACAAGAGCCTCCCCGCTCGCCGCTCGAGGCAGAACTACACTCGACCACGGTCTAACAATACAGAAAAGTGCCGTCCGACCACATGCATCTGTTTTCTCGACCACATCACTCCCAAACTGTACCAAAATGGTTGGAGATACCAAATGGTTCAAATCGCTCTGAGCACTATGGGACTCAACATCTGAGGTCATCAGTCCCCTAGAACTTAGAGCTACTTAAACCTAACTAACCTAAGGACACCACACACATCCATGCCCGAGGCAAGATTCGAAACTGCGACGTACTAGTCGCGCGGTTCCAGACTGAAGAGCCTAGAACCGCTCGGCCACACAGGCCGGCTTGGAGATATGCTTCAAGGACGTGACAGTACCACGGTGTTCTCAAGGCAACCTGAGCTCAATATCGTCCATCCTGCAGTCTGTGCGCACACTGGATCGAGGTCTGAACAGTATCTATGAGTTACAGGCAGTGATACCATGATCGCTCCCAAAGGCTGTCGGTCTCTCGTTGGCGCCTCGACGCCGCCATCACCAGGGAAAAAGAGGGTGGTTCAAATGGTTCAAATGGCTCTGAGCACTATGGGACTCAACTGCTGAGGTCATTAGTCCCCTAGAACTTAGAACTAGTTAAACCTAACTAACCTAAGGACATCACAAACATCCATGCCCGAGGCAGGATTCGAACCTGCGACCGTAGCGGTCTTGCGGTTCCAGACTGCAGCGCCTTTAACCGCACGGCCACTTCGGCCGGCAAAAGAGGGTGGTACTTGCGGTAATCTGTTGATGGGTTTAGACATCTTGTCGTTCCTCTAACTACCTTAAGAGGAATGTCGGATGTATCTTCAGAAGAAACACTGGTAGTTACTGTTACTGCTCATTCCACAAATTCCGAAAACATAACCCCCACGTTTCCAACTACGCAGACCCCAAGTGAGATTAAAGTACATTGTAAAACATAACTATTTATTAAAGAAACAGAATCGCAAAAATTTCTTTCCAGGTACTTAACTTAAAACAACAGTTTAAAAATGGTTCAAATGGTCTGAGCACTACGGTTCTAAACATCTGAAGTCATCAGTCCCCTAGAACTTAGAACTACTTAAACCTAACTAAACTAAGGTCATCACACACATCCATGCCTGGGGCAAGATTCGAACCAGGAACCGTAGCCGTCACGCGGTTCCAGACTGAAGCGCCTAGAACCGCTCGGCCACACCGGCCGGCGCAACACAATTTAAATTGTTACTTACAGATAAAGTTCGGAGTAAGGAAATTCACCACCACATCCGAAGATTTTGCCACAGGGCACATCAAGTGAGAGTGTCACCTAGTTTGATATTCATAATTATGCTGTTAGACTGGTTTACTAGCAACCCAGAATAAAACATGCTGAAGATTAGATGGGTAGATCACGTAACTAATGAGGAGGTATTGAATAGAATTGGGGAGGAGTTTTTGGCGCAACTTGACTTGAAGAAGGGATCAGTTGGTAGGACATGTTCTAAGGCATCAAGGGAGCACCAATTTAGTATTGGAGGGCAGCAAGGAGGGTAAAAATCGTAGAGGGAGACCAAGAGATGAATACACTAAGCAGATTCAGAAGGATGTAGGTTGAAGTAGGTACTGGGAGATGAAGAAGTTTGCACAGGATAGAGCAGCATGTAGAGCTGCATCAAACCAGTCTTAGGCCTGAAGACCTCAACAACAACAGAAAAAAAACAAATCTTTGATTTTCGCATTTGTCGTCAGACATGATAGCACAAAACGTTTTTGGAACTTTCGTTTCCATTAACCCCCATGTGGCTGCTACTACCATTTTAAGGCAGTAACATGTCGGTGAAGCCCATAGGAAACAGTTCACTCACCGAACATAAATGAGGATCTTTGGAAGCAAGACGACGTTGCCCTCTCGGAACTATGTTCCATTTTTAGAAAAGACAGTGGGTTATTCAGCTGCCACCATCCCATGCAGTGCTCAAGACAATCAGAAAACACAGATAAGTGGTATACAGAAGGAAATATTCTGTCATTATTTCTTCGTTCGAACCTGAGAAGGATTAGGACAGAAAGTCGTTAATACTGGTACTAAGTACCCACCGTTACACATTTTACATTAGGTTGCTGAGTATGTAACGTGAGACAGCTAAGACACACCGTCGAAATGTATGCATAAGGAGTAAACAGAGTGACATGCGGCTTTCGCTAAGCTATGTCTGACTATGTGGCGTATTTTCTGAAGTACGCAAGTAATTTTTTTACTTTTACAGTTGACGAATTATGACAACAACTTTTCTTTTAAATGAAACTATAACCTTTCTTCTGTGATACTGGAAAGAGGCTTCGGATTTGAACGGCCTAATATACGAGGAGTTTAATAACAAGACAACAGCACCATTAATCGCTACTCCGTCGGCGTAAGAGGAGTGAACAGAAACGTAACTAATTTACGGTTCGTGCGTTTATTGTTATGTCTGTCTCTCATATCAAGTGCTTAGAATGTGACCTGGGGCACTGGTATAAGCTATAAAGCGATTTCTAACAGACAATACTGCACGTCGAATTTCAGCTGGACTTATTGGAGCACAGGTTCATGTTATGCATTTCAAGTGTGCGGGAGCCGTCAGTGTTTCATTGTGGACTCTCTATTCTAAATTTCACCGTATATAAAAGTCCATAGGATTTAACTTATTTTCGTATTTAAGAGCCGTTTTGTATTTTCAGACCGCCAATCCAACTGTCTCAAAATGTTTCTTTAAGAAGGTTTATCTTTGTGGAAAGGTCGGGATATCCCCCGATTTAGTACTATACAGATGAACTCAAGTCCAGTCTATAAGATTTCTACTCAGCTTGAGAGTTAATCATTAAAAATGTTTACTAATGGAATTGATGAGGGAAGCAATTATTATAAAGAAAGATGAAACGTTCTGATAAATAAAATGAATTGAATAAAAATCACACTTCAGAATCGGCGTAGCTAGGTTTCGTGGTCAGTCATTAACCGAGTAATGATGTACCACGTATCGGTAATAAAAGATTTGAATCGCCAATGCTAGCGTGCATAAAAATGCCTACTACACACTGTAATTGTAAATCATGAAAAGGTAAAGAAGGTGGGTTCTATGACATTATGCAGATTTTGCATATAAGCCGCTACAATGCTGGGCGATCAATTGCATCACGTTATCAAGACTTCCACGTCGCCTACTCTCAAATCAATGCTGAAACAGAGAAATACAGGATAGGACAAGGCAGATGCGGTAAATTCATTTTAAATATGAATATTTCAGAATCTAGCTCATATACTGACATAGAATCTGTACATTAAAATACCGTATCTCCCATCAAAGTGTGTATCTGCATCAGAAGCAAGCACAGATAACAGTTATAGAGACAAGATCTCTCGCTAAAGAAACTAGAATCGTTTGTTTCACGAGGCATTAGTTGACATTTGACGAGTCACAGATTACTTTTACATAATTTGTTACCATGTTGCTTCGTTCCATCTGTGGAGCGATAGATTGACCAACGAATTTAGAAAAAGCGGTAATCAGCGACACCCTTAAATGGCATTAACGTAGTATATCGCCTAATTTGCAGCCACGATTCAACAAATAGTGCGATCGTTGCTGCCAGTTGTCTGTTACTCTCATCAGTTCTTATTACCACATATTCACACTAATAAATCAATAACATCCTTTACAATACAACATTCAGAGTTTTCACTGTACTTATATGTGAGTTTATAAGTAACAAATTGTAGTTTCATTTACAAAGGTCTTGTCTTTGCTCAATTTGGAGCTGCATCTTCCTTTTCTTTTCAGTACAACGTTCTTTGTCGATATTGGATACTACATAGTTGTTTCACAGTTAACAAAAAGAAGAGGTTACGTAAGGATTAAAGGCTGCAGTTTTAGATTCTTCCCTGGTTCTGTATAATAGTATATTATGTGCGTACATGTAGAAGAGTTGTCGACAACGAGTCCACGTGTGACGGATAACGCCACAGAATGACGAATACTAACACAATCAGGACCCAAGCAAGGAGTCGTCCATCCGGACTGGCATATGCCGTTGTAGGGTCACCAGGATGCTATTCATGTTGCTCTCAAGTGCTCAACAGATTGATACAAGCAGTAGGTATTTTCTGTGATTTGTCAAAGGCATTTGATTGTGTGAACCACAACATCCATTTAAATAAATTAGAATTCTATGGCGTCACGGGAAGGTCTGCGAAATGATTCAAGTCATACCTCGCTAACAGGAAACAAATGGTGTCAGCGCAAGGGACTAGTGAATTAAGTCATCAGTCATCATCAGAATGGGAAGAAATTACATGTGGTGTCGCACAAGGATCCATCTTAGGGCAATTGCTTTTTCTTGTGTACATTAATGATCTCTCATCAGTTACACTGCCAGAAGCAGAGTTCGTTTTGTTTGCAGATGACACAAGTATTGCAAGAAATAGTATGTCGAGTGTAGTTCTAGAAAGATCTGCTAATGATATTTTCATGGATATTAATAAATGGTTTAAAGCCAACTCACTGACATTAAACTTGGAAAATACTCACTATATGCAATTCAGAACCTGTAAGAGGTTTCCACCCAGCATATTTATAAAGTATGAAGAAGAGCAGATAGAAGCGGTTGATAGTCTTAAATTCCTGGGATTACAACTTGATAATAAATTCAGTTGGGAGGAGCACAACACAGAACTGCAGAAACGCCTTAACAAATCCGTATTTGTAATTCGAGTGTTAGCAGACATAGGCGACATAAAAATGAAAAAAGCTTGCATACTTTGCCTACTTTCATTCCATTATGTGATATGATATAATATTTTGGGGTAACTCTTCAAGTCAAACAAAAGTTTTCAGAGTCCAAAAGCGTGTAGTACGTATTATTTGTGGAGTAAATTCACGGACATCCTGTAGAAACCACTTCAAAGAACTGGGTATACTAACTACTGCATCTCAGTATAGTTACTCCTTGATGAAATTTGTCCTAAATAACATATCTCTTTTTCAAACAAACAGTTCAGTTCATACATACAATACCAGGAACAAATATGACCCGCACAAGGACTTAAAAGCACTTTAGTTCAAAAGGGGGTCCATTACTCAGGAACACTCATCTTTAATAATTTGCCAGCAAACATAAAAAAATTTATTTACAAATAAATACCAGTTTAAAAGGAGCCTGAATGACATACTAGTGGCCAACTCTTACTCCATTGACGAATTTTTCAATAGAAACAGATGATGTGTATATTCATACTATTGGTATTGTTATTACAGCTTAAAAAAATTTACATGTTCCACATCCACGAGGATCTCCTCAGCACGGATCTATGG
Source organism: Schistocerca piceifrons (assembly GCF_021461385.2). Taxonomy (NCBI): domain Eukaryota; kingdom Metazoa; phylum Arthropoda; class Insecta; order Orthoptera; family Acrididae; genus Schistocerca; species Schistocerca piceifrons. The sequence goes on along the minus strand of NC_060138.1, from coordinate 1,157,145,125 downwards.
CACGAAAAACTAATGTAATCTAATCTATAAAGCATTAAACAATCATCAATACGATCAGTGATGCCTCAGCACAATGCATGATGGTTGTGGGGAAAGAAAAACATTAAAAATAAAAATACAAAGTTGTCGTTTTTTACATCAGGTACAGAGATATAAAGTTAATTTCTCTTTTTATATATCTTAGAGGGCAGCTTTTCTGTCAAGGGAAAAGATCTTTATTAAAGATTACTTCGTCATAGTTTGTTTACTACCTTTCGTCGTGGTGTAGCTATGGAAGCTCTGCGACTACATTACACCACAACGCAGCCTTTATCATCTCTGTTCACTATAAATATTCATAACACGCAGCGTGTATTGGCGTCCTCGTTAGTACTTCTCGTTGCGTTCATTGGCACTTTAGGACATGTGAGATTCTGCTGCGCTGTTAATTGCGTTGCAGTCAGCTCGACAATAAAGTCTTGTGATACGTACTCAGGATTGTCACCAGGCGGGCACACACAGCCGAAGCAGTCAGCTGACTGCATCCGCATAGCGTTTAATGTGCTCCTGTGTGAAAAAGTAGGAGAAGATACTCCTGCGAAGAGTCCATGGGCACCTGCTATCTCGCACCATAAATCACAAGTAGTGTGCTGCTTCTGTAAAAAAGCACAGGTGACTCCTCTATATAAGAATGGGACAAGATCGGACCCGTAAAATCACAGGCCAATATCGCTAACTTCGGTATGCTGCGGAATCCTTGAACATATTCTCAGTTCGATTATAATGAACTTCCTTGAGACTGAGAAACTCAAGTCAGCCGGTCTGGGTAGCCGAGCGGTTCTAGGCGCTACAGTCTGGAACCGCGCGACCGCTATGGTCGCAGGTTCGAATCCTGTCTAGGAAATGGATGTGTGTGATGTCCGTAGGTTAGTTAGGTATCCGTAGTTCTAAGTTCTAGTGGACTGATGACCTCAGAAATTAAGTCCCATAGTGCTCAGAGCCATTTGAACCATTTTTTTTTCTCACGTCATATACTGCGAACTATGGATGAAGGGCAGCGGGCAGATTCCATATTTCTGGGTTTCTCGAAAGCATTTGACACAGTTCACCATTGGAGGTTGTTAACGAAATTACGAGCGTACGGAATAGGTTCTCAGAAATTTGAATGGCTCAAAGACTTTTTAAGTGATAGAAACCAGTATGTTGTCCTCGACAGCGACTGTTCATCAGAGACAAGGGTATCGCCAAGATTGCTTTGGGAAGTGTGATAGCACATCTGTTATTCTCTATATACATAAATAATCTGACGGACAGGGTGGGTAGCAATCTGTGGTTGTTTGATGATGATGCGTTGCTGTGCGAGAAGGTGTCGGAAATAAGTGACTCTAGGCAGATACGACGACTTAGACAGAATTTGTAGTTGGTGTGATGAACAGAAGCTTGTACTAACTGTGAAAGAATGTGGCACAGTGATGCAGTTAAAACATCTGGGCGTAACGTTGCAAAGTGGTGTGAAGTAGAACGAGCGCGTCAGAACTGCTGTAAGGAAGGCGAATGGTCGTCTTCGGTTTATTGAGAGTTTATTAGGAAAGTGTGGTTCACTTATAAAGGAGGCCGCATATAGGATGCTGGTGCGACCTACTCTTCAGTACTGCTGGAGCGTTTTGGATCCGTACAAGGTCGGATTGAAGGAAGACATCAAAGCAGTTCAGAGGCAGACTGCTAGATATGTTACCGGTAGGTTCGAACAGTACGTATGAGTTACGGACATGCTTCGGGGATTCAAATGGGAATCGCTGGAGGGAAGGCGAAAAGCACTAATGAAAAAAATGTAGAGAACATGCATTTGAAGCTGACTGCCGAATGATTATACTGCCTCCACAATACACAGCGCATAAGGACGGCGAAGATAAGATACAAGAGACTAGGGCTCACACATATCGACAGTCATTTTTCCCTCACTCTGTTTGCGAGTGAAACAGGAAAGGAAAAACCGAGAGTTGTACCGTAACACCCCACCCGTCACTTAGCTCGTTTTGGCGTGTGTTCACCCCAACTAATTGCCTAACAAATCAACAGAGAGTGCAAAACTGCCGCAATATCAGGTAACGCAAAAAAGTAATATGGCCCTGTGACTCCTGATAGAACTGCGGTCGCAGTGTTGA